>NW_028270141.1:139876205-140027433 GCF_037043375.1 Chiloscyllium plagiosum
GGACTTAGGAAGGTCTTACAGTAGCTGTAGAGGGCATTGGTTAAACATATCTGGAGTACTGATTTCAGTTTTGGTGTCCTTACTAAAGGAAGGACATAAATACATCAGAAGCTGTTCAAAGAAGCTTCACCTCTGATTCCTTGCCTGAAGAGAATTAAAGAGTTAGAGTTGGGGTTGGCTCCTGTTCTCATTGGAGTTTATAAGAATAAACAGTGATTTTTTTGAAACATTCTGAGGGGACTTGACATTGTGGATGTTTGGAGGATGATTCCCCTGGGGGAGAATCCAGAACTTGGGCACATGGTTTAAAAATGAGAGATTGCCCATTTAAGACTGAGACATGATTTTGTCAGAGACTGTTATTTTATGAAGTACTCCCCCCGAAAAGCAGTAGAGGCTGGACCTAAAGTTAGAAATGTTTTTGACTAACGGTGGGGTCAAAGGTTATTGGGAGACAGACAGTTAAGTGGAGTTAAGGCCACAAACAGATCAGTTGTAATCTTATCAAATGGCAGAGTGGAGCAAATGGGGCTGAATGGCCTACTCCCCCTCTTAATGCTTGTGTCCTTGAGGCAACCTCAGCTAGGTCCTTATTGTTTCAGCTGTGACAGGTCCTGGGATCAGACCCTGGACAAGCCACTATTGCCTGTTTTCTTTATCCATGCTGTTTGACTCTATGTCTCTATGCATTGTTGTTATAACCATAATTATACAATGTGTTCGATTATGGAAATTACTAAAACATATTGGAGCCTTCTGATAGCTGCATGAGGCTTGAATGAATGCTTTGGCACAGTCTGTGATTAATGGACAATCATTATTCTACTAGTTTCGGTGTTCCTATGGGTAGATGTCTCGATGTAGGTGTGTAAACAATAGAGATTGTACCTGATAGCTGGCCATTCACAACACAGTGGTAGTATACCCTTGGGAGAAGCCATTGATCTGCTTGCTATATTTCTTGAGGAATGTTTTATTGATGTGGTTGACATGGAGCAAGCAGACAACAAGCCTACACTCACTCGGGATAAAATGATGGATGCTCAAAGAAAGAAAGTAATTTTGAAATTGCTCACTTGGCCATTAAAGAGAGCTACCAGATTTCCACAAGCACATCCCATCACATCATTTGTCAGCACTGAAGTAACTTTGAATGATGTTCAGAAACACAAGTGATAACCCATGATCTTTCATAATAATGATTTTCATATGCAGACTTCTATCTCTGAGCAAAAGCTAACCTTAGTTTTAATAGTATTACACATCACCCCCATCCCTCATGCAATGTCAATCCTCCCCCATCCCTCTGAAAAAAAATCCCAAAATAGAAAGTTAGGTACAATTTGAACCACATGGCAGGGAAAGCAGTGCTACCTGTCACAGCCAGTAATATAACTCTGATGAAACGTTAGATATGGTCCTTGCCTATATTAGGGGATTACGTATCTGGGAATCTTTCAGAAGACGCCTTTTATGGGATTGACTGTGCTTGGCAGAATGATGATTACATTCTGTAGCAGACCCTCGTCAGCAAGTCAGAGAAATATATGGCCACGAACAAAGAGCTGCTGTAATTAAATGTAAGTATGGACAATCCAATTAGGAGCCATAATTCAATTCATTGAAGATTGACAATGGAGGCCAAGAGGGAGGAAAGAATTCTCTTGTTTATAGTTTTAAGGTTCATATCGTCACAACATCCCAGAACAGTTCACAGCCACTGAATGCCATGGAAGTGCAACTCATTCTTATTGTATTAACATGCAGCACTACTGCCACCATGATATTGAAAAATTGTGCAATGTTTGGTGGAGTATATTTGCAGCATTTGCAATATTTGCTTTTGGTTAAATTCCAGACAACATATAGTAAAATCTCAGAAATGGAAAACAGACCATATCTGAGGATTAGCCATTCATGGTTATCCATTACAAACCCTTCAGCTCTCACACTTGCCCTGACTATACATCCTCACATGCTGATTCCTGTAAAGACTCTATTCCATTCTCGCAGTTTCTCTGTCTCCATCACATCTGTTCTGATGACGCTACCTTCCCTACCTTAGGGGGAGGCCACAGAAATGTTCACCTTTCTCCTTAATCAAGAATTCCCCACCACCATGGTTGACAGGACCCGTAGATATGTCTGACTCATTTCCTACACTTTTACCCTCACCCAGTTTGTCTCCTGGAGAATGGGTCACCCTGGTCACTTAACCACCCCCCTCCCCCCCTCAGTCGCCATATCCAAAGGTCATTAGCCACCATTGCCATCACCTCCAATAGGATGTCACCATCAGACACATATTCCTCTCCCGTCCAATGTCAGCCTTCCGCAAAGACTATTTCCCCCAGCACCTTGGTCCACTCCTCTTACATTACCTAAGAACTACTTAAATAATTGTTATCCTCTCAGTCTCTCCCAGGCCTAGTAGCACAGGAGACAGGTGAAGCATGGGCATATGCCCGTTTCATAGAATTCCTACAGGGCAGGAAGAGGCCATTTGGCCCATCAAGCATCTGCACCGATCCTCTTAAGACTACCCTGCCCAGACCCTGCCCCCCCATCACTATCTCTGCAACCCCACATGTCCCATGGCCAATCCCCCTAACCTGCACATTTTTGGACTGTAGAGGAAACCTGAGCACCCGAAGGAAACCCACGCAGATAAGGGGAGAATATGCAAACTCCACACAGATAGTTGTCTGAGCCTGGGATCGAAGCCGGGTCCCTGGCACTGTGAGGCAGCAGTGCTAACCACTGAGCCACCGTGCTGCCTTTGCTGCAGCAGGTTACTAGCCTGTCACTGGTGGCTATAGTGTCAGGTCTGACCAGGTTACTGCTATTAATTGCTGCTGGTACATTGGAATGACCTACGGATTAATAATCAATGTTATTGAGGCACTTTTTGTGAACGTCAAGTCCTGGATTGAGTCTGAATCTGGATCTACTGGCTGGAAGGCAGGGATTCTGTCAAGGTACAATGTTATATTTATTATCTTCTTCAACAGCTTACAAATCCCATCAAATAAGCAAACATTATTTGACAAACCATTTAAAAATTGTCATCGTTTTCAGATAAATAAAATATATCAATCAAAATAAACATTGTCTTAGACAGCTGTACACACAAACTCTGCTGTGCAAAATGCACAAGTGGTTTAAGAGGCAGTCAAATATTAATAATGCATCGCTGTGAACAACTGTGTAAGCAAACTCTCCAGAACAGATTCATTTGAGCTTTTGAAGATAGTCAAACCTCAGGCTTCTATCAAAACTTTGAAGACAGTTATAAAGATGGCTGTGCTGAACTTTAAAATAAATTAAAGCAATTTTGCATAATCTAGATCTGGATTTCAAATGGAACTGTTGGCAAAATTATACAATCCAGACTTGCCACTTCATTTCGCAGATAATCTACTGCAGTGTATCTGAAGACTTTCCACATTCTCATTATTGTCCTTTCCTTTGATAACTTGTCAGGTGATAGAAATATCAACCTTGCAACCAATTCATTTAATTTGTAACTTTACCTTTTCAAATCAAAGCACTATCATCACTCAGCACTGTAGCACAAGTTTCTTTTACCATGTTATTATGACGCGCAAACCAGGCAATGCCTTTTGTACTACCTTTCACATAGCTCCTGCCTCCAAACCATCATGCACCAGGGGCCCACAGCACTTCTCTGCTACTGTGGTGTATTTGCTGCCTACTAAAACTTATCTATAACTACCAAAGATATAGGTGTTGCAAAATAATGTCCACTGGCATAACGGTGCTGGCAAGGTTGGTTAAACCAGCATGCAGGCTCTTGGCCCAGTCCCCTCCCTGTCCTTGTGCTGAGGGAATTGAGTACTTGCATCATTCAACTGGACGCTGCCCACACCACCCTCTTCACCCCCCCCCCCAAGAATGTTAAAAACTCACCGGACATACTTTGGCCTTGTGTTGGGATCGGAAAGCTTGACTTATCCTCCTCCTTATGTTGCACTTGTCATGATTCATGCTTAACAGATTGGCAGCCACTGCTGTGATAAAAAGTTTACAATTTATGCATATATATTTCAAAATAGATGCATGTGGGGAGTCACTTACTTCTATGAAGGATTTCTTTTAAAAAATGACCATATCAGAGAGTGCTTCCTGAACAGGGTTTAAAGTGAACATTTTGTTAGATAGTATATGACTATATATCCTGTGGTGTTAATGGAAAGATGATTGTACTGTTGGTTTACAAAAGGTAAGGTAAATAGCCCCATTTAAGGCCATTAGTTATTTTTTACACTTTAGGAGAATCTAGGCTAAGCAAGCTTTTTTTTTAAAGTCAGTTCAGAAGCAAGTTTTTCAGTTATGTTCTCTTGTGTAATAAACTGCTGCTCTGTTGTGAAAGAAAATCTGTAGCCATGTGTGAACATGTCTCCCTGTTACACCTCACCAGCACAATGCACTGGGAATCGAACCCACAATACCCAGAGTCACTACAAAAGGTAAAGATGTGATAAAAGTACACAATATTCCTCAAGCTGCTGTCTGGGTTGATAAAAAGCAGGGACCCAGTTACTGCACTTAACAAGGATTACCATTTATTGTAAACAAACAGATTCCAACTACAGGTAAACAATTATGAAACATATAACTCTACTGGTTAAAGCTCTGATCCCTTTATAAAATATATTGGGGTCTGTGGGAGAATGTCCCAGCCTCATTAGCCTCAAGGTGAAACCTGGCGTAGTCTGGAGTCAAGGCCCTGTACAGACTGGACGCTAGGTACCAGCGTGGACTCCGTCGGAAGGATTCTTATTCTGAACTTGTTAATTTCTCTAATTTTCTAATTTTTTTCCAATGACCTGTACTTCTGGACTTCTTATTTCTTTATTTTTCTAAATTTGTTTTCCCGATGAACTTATACCCAGATATCTTTGTGCTTAAGGTGGCGCCATGAGTGACCACTTGCACATGTTTCATTGCACTCATTTGACGACATGTGACAATGAAGCTAATTTAATTCAGTCCCATTCAATTCAATTCAAAACTCTTCCTACACACAAATGCAGATAAACATGGACAAAAATACATACATGGTATGGGTGGAGGGAAAGACTGTGAGGACGCTCAATGATCTCTGTTTACAGGGCAAGTTGACATGATCTGTTTGGCTTTTCAGGACAGTATTTTTGTCCTTGATCTGCCTTTTCCAAGTTCTTTCACTAGCTTGCAAGAAAGAAAGGTTAGCTGGTTCACAGTTACAAAATCTTTGATGTCCTGGTTATAAAACTACAGCTTACAGCAAATGCCGAGAGGAATTGCTTTCTTCAGGTTTTGGGTTTTACCTATTTCAGAGATAAAGGACATCCCCTTTGGTCTTGGAAATGTAATCGTTTCTCTCTCAAACATTCCAAACACAAGCTGTTCAGCGAGCTGGGTGCCAATCACATAGTTATTGTCAGGCAGACCATGTTTGTCATCAATAATGTTCACCAAGTCATGTGCTATCAGTAAAAGCCCCATTTGTAGACACCTCTTAGCTCTAGCTCACCTGTAACTAGACTTTTTCCACTGCTTGAACAAGTAGCTGTGTAATCAGTACTTACAAAGAGTGCCAAGTAAAAGGGTCAGTAATCCTTTCTACAGTACTTTCAAACAATCCTTTCAAAAACACAGAAAATAAAAGGGCACAGTCTTCATATCAGTGATTAACCGCCACATTAACTAACAAGAAACATGGATCTATCAAGGCAGACTTCATCCTGGCTTCTGTCTTACCCACTGTTATCATCAGCTGGCATTATAAAACTGCTGCAGTTCGTATGCAAACAACATTATGACAATAATATGGCAAAAGCAAAAAAGCAATCAATCAGAGTAATTTGTGTTAGACCTCCTGATGTGTGTCTAAATTATACAGGAAAGCAAAGCAAACTGAAATCTAGCAGATAATTGCCCCAAATCCTATTTATCTGCCTAGCAACATTGGTTCAGTTTGAATTATTTTCATACAGAAAAAGCAAGGGCAGAAAATCAGCTTGCAAATGATTCTCTGTGCAAATTCCAGTTTCAGCCTGTTGAACATGGAGAGAAAATGCTGCTAACATTTGGATAATTACTCCCCAGTGCTAAAGAAAGAAGTTTTTCAAAGGTGGACCTTTTAGAATTTGACAGAAACATGCTAGGATCTGTTGAACATGGTTTTGTTTTTTCATCCAATACTTCAAACGCAGATGGAATTAGTTGCTTTGGCATTTTACCTTATGTGGTCATTCATTCCCTGTGTATGTGGCCCAGCAGTCTATTTAGCTTGAGGAGCAGCAATACTGTGTCCCACTCAGTCTAATGGCTTGCAAACAAGTATGGGGCTATTGATCAAAACACCTAAGGGGCAACTTTTTCACACAGAGGGTGGTACGTGCATGGAATGAGCTGCCAGAGGAAGTGGTGGAGGCTGGTAAAATTGCAACACTTAAAAGGCATCTGAATAAGTATATGAATAGAAAGGTTTCCAGGGATTTAGACTAAATGCTGGCAAATGGGACTAGATTAATTTAGGATATCTGGTCGGCATGGATAAATTGGACCGAAGCCAGTAGGGATTGCTCAGTCACTGTGATAAACTGTAGTTCTCAACACTGACCATTGAAGGCATCAACACCCAGACTGAGGTCAGTCCCCATGCCAAGGACCAAGACTGGCATCTTTGTTGCTGATAGCTGTACTCTCTTGATTCCAGTGTCTTCCTTGTAAATCTTCTCTTCACGTCTTCCTGTGCCTCAATCTCCTTCCTGTCATGTGGAAAGCCAGGGCATGGTTTTATGGAGGGTGAGGTTTGCCAAGCGCCCAAAGAGAGTCAGTGCGAAATGTCTCCCTTCCATTCACAATGGCAGCCCTGCCATTAATCACTCTGAGGAACGTGAATGGTTTGGAGAGGGGATATCCACACCTCACACTGGTGGAGGCCCTGCTTCAGAGACTTTCCTGTCTGTCACAGCCAGGACTGGGTCAACAAGCAGTCCCCAGGTTTTTGCTAATTCGGGGAACGTGGGTGTCGCCAGATGGGCCAACGTTTATTACTGAATCCGAACTATCCTTGGGAAGGTAGCAGTGAGCTCCCTTTGTGAACCATTGCAGTTCTTGGGGTGTAGAGTCATCCGCAGTACAATTAGGGAGGGACTTCCAGAATCTTGACCCAGGGACACACAAGGATGACCTAGATCTTTTTCTGTTCCCATTGGAATCTTCCTGTTAGTTTCAAAAATGAGAATTGATCCCTAAATGGTCCAACAACTGACCAGTTGAATCCCTCCCTTAGAGTGACAGTCGAAGGTGTTGACCACGCCATGTAAAATTGCAGACAGATCAAGGAGAAGCAGGAAGGCAGCAGGAAGAGCCCCCAGGGAACTTTAAAAGCCCACCCCCATTGCCTGCAAACCCAGAAGCTAGGGGTTGCAGGATTCTGCTCTGGGACTGTGCACAGTACTCTAACTACGGGCTAACTCAGTTTCGATACAATATCAACATAACTTTGCTGCATCGGAATTCTGTTCTACTAGGAACAAACCTCTTATGTTTCATTTGCCTTTTCCAAAATTTCACTAATCGGTGTCAATCCTCCTAGTGATTGATGATCCCATTTCTCCACTATTCCAATTTTTCCAAGGTGAAGGTTGCTGCCTTAGTCCTCCAGCGTAATATCAGACCTTTTGATATTGAAATTAACTGTCCATTTATACATCCACTCTGCAAGTTTGGTACGTTTTCATGTATTTTGCCACAGCCTTCCTCAGTATTTAATGTAACACCAGTTTGGTGTCCTGCAGGTTTGAGACCTTACCTTTGAATCCAGAGTCCAAAGCATTTGTGTAACTGTTGACCAGCAGCCCTTCCAGTAGCTCACCCTGTGCGGCACAACCTCTCCAATTCCTACCCTGACTGAGTAACTACCTTTAACCCTGCTCTCTCTGTTTTCCGTGTTGGAGCCAGTTTGTCATGCATTGTGTGAGTTGTCCTTTGAATCTACTATCTCTGACTTTAGTCACAAGTAATAAATGTGCTACCTTTTCAAAGGCCTTTTGAAAATCTAACTATAGTTATTATAGCTGCAGCATTACATTGGTGTACTCTTCTTATTTCTTCAAAGAATTCAACACAGCTGTCAAGGCTGACCTTCCTGTTTGAAATTCACATTGGTCAGTCTTTATACTGTGTTAGTAAAGTGCCTGACAGAGATCAGAATAAAAGATCCATTGACATCGAGATGAACATGTTAAAAGGTAAATCCTTGGGCTGTTGGGTGATGGTGGCATCATTATTGCTCACTCTTTGTTGCCCTTGAGAAGTGTTAGGGAGTCTGTTTGAACCACCACAGTCAGTCTGATGAAGGAGTTCCCTCACTGATACTTGATTGGATTTTGACATAGTGGCGTTGATGTATGCCTCTACATTTCCAGGTTTCGATGGCATGTGACTAGTTGGGGAACCTGGAGCCTGTGCCTGTGGAATTCGCTACCACAGAAAGTAGTCAAGGCCAAATGTTGGATGACTTCAAAGAATTGAATATACACTAAAGGGGGTGGGGCTAAAGGGATCAAAGGATATGGTGGGCAAAGTGGGAGCAAGTTATAGAGGTGTGTGATAGCCATGCTCATGATGGGTGGTGGAGCAGATTCAAGTGGCTGGTTGATCTATATGTTCTCATATTTTCTATTTTCCTTCCTATTGTTAAACACAATTTTCTTTCATAAAATTATGTTTACTCTGCCCTACAACCTTGAACTTACCTAAGTTTGCTGCCTTAACCATTTCCATCACAGGTGCCACATACTCCCTGTAACAGCTGTTCACCTACCTGGTTTATATTGCTCTAAATTTTTGCATTAAGCAATTACTTTCACAAGTTTTCAATTGAATGGAACCTTGCTTGAATCTAGAATACTTTGGAAAACTGAAACCAATGAAACAGTATCTCACCTGTCACTGCTTTTAAGATTCAAGAATAAGGTCTGTGAGGTACATAGTACATAAAGTACATGAATGTGCAGGGAGCAGAGGGATATAGATCCTTGGAAAATAGTCGACAGGGAGCTAGGTTGGAAGCTCAGAGTTAGAACGAACAGAGATGTTGTCTCTGTTTTGTTACCCGTGCCACGTGATAGAGAGTCGAGGAAAAGGGAGAGAGAACAGTTAAATGCGTGGCTACAGGGATGGTGCAAGAGGGAGGGATTCCGGTATTTGGATAACTGGGGTTCTTTCTGGGGAAAGTGGGACCTCTATAAGCAGGATGGTCTACACCTGAACCTGAGGGGCACCAGTATCCTTGGCGGGAGGTTTGCTAGTGCTCTTGGGGGGGGTTTAAACTAACTCTGCAAGGGCATGGGAACCTAGACTGTAGCTTTAGGGTGCAGGACCTGGAGTGTAGGGAGGTTAGGAAAATGGCATCAATCTCAAAGTAGGGTGCCTGTAAACAAGAAAGTGGCTTGAAGTGTGTATACTTCAATGCAAGAAGTATACGAAATAAGGTAGATGAACTTGCAGCGTGGGTTGGTACCTGGGACTTCGATGTTGTGGCTATTACAGAGACATGGGTAGAACAGGGACAGGATTGGCTGTTGCAGGTTCCAGGGTTTAAATGTTTTAGTAGAGTCAGAGGTGGGGGTAAAAGAGGGGGAGGTGTGGCATTGCTTGTCAAAGATAGTATTACAGCTGTGGAAAGGACGATGGATGAAGACTCGCCATCTGAGGTAGTTTGGGCTGAGGTTAGGAATAGGAAAGGTGAGGTCACCCTGTTAGGAGTTTTTTACAGGCCTCCTAATAGTCTTAGAAACATAGAAGAAAGGATTGCGAGGATGATTCAGGAGAAGAGTGAAAGTAATAGGGTGGTTGTTATGGGGGACTTTAACTTTCCTGATATTGATTGGGAAAGCTATAGCTCTAGTTCGTTAGATGGGTCGGTGTTTGTCCAATGTGTGCAGGAGGATTTCCTGACACAATATGTAGATAGGCCATCAAGAGGTGAGGCCATACTGGATTTGGTTCTGGGTGACGAACCAGGCCAGGTGTTAGAATTGGAGGTAGGTGAGCACTTTGGGGACAGTGACCACAATTCGGTGACTTTTACTCTAGTGATGGAGAGGGATAAGTGTGCACTGCAGGGCAAGAGTTATAGCTGGGGGCAGGGGAATTATGATGCGGTGAGGCATGACTTCGGATGCGTGGCTTGGAAAAGTAGGCTTCAAGGCAAGGGCGTAATTGATGTGTGGAGCTTGTTCAAGGAGCAACTATTGAGTGTCCTTGATAAGTATGTACCTGTCAGGCAGGGAGGAAAGGGTCGTGTGAGGGAGCCGTGGTTTAATAAGGAATTGGAATCCCTTGTTAAATGGAAGAGGGCGGCCTATGTAAAGATGAGGCGTGAAGGTTCAATTGGGGCGATTGAGAGTTATAAGGTAGCCAGGAAGGACCTGAAGAGAGAGCTAAGAGCAGCAAGGAGGGGACATGAAAGGTCCTTAGTTGGTAGGATTAGGGAAAACCCTAAGGCTTTCTATAGGTATGTCAGGAATAAAAGAATGACTAGGATAGGAATAGGTCCAGTCAAGGATAGTCGTGGGAAGTTGCGTGTGGAGGCTGAAGAGATTGAGGAAACACTGAATGAATACTTTTCGTCAGTATTCACTCAGGAACAAGACATTGTTGCCGATCTGAATACTGAGTCACAATTAAGTAGAATGGATGGCTTTGATGTATGTAGGGAAGAGGTGCTGGAAAGGGTGAAAATAGATAAGTCCCCTGGGCCTGATGGCATTTATACTAGGATTCTCTGGGAAGCAAGGGAGGAGATTGCAGAGCCATTGGCCTTGATTTTTATGTCCTCGTTGTCTACAGGAGTAGTGCCAGAAGACTGGAGGCTAGCAAATGTGGTTCCCTTGTTCAAGAAGGGGAGTAGGGATAACCCTAGTAACTATAGGCCGGTGAGTCTCACTTCTGTTGTGGGCAAAGTCTTAGAGAGAATTGTAAGGGATAGGATTTATGAACATCTGGATAGGAATAATGTGATCAAGGATAGTCAGCATGGTTTTGTGAAGGGCAGGTCGTGCCTCACAAACCTTATTGAATTCTTTGAGAAGGTGACTAAGGAGGTGGACGAGGGGAAAGCGGTAGATGTGGTGTATATAGATTTTAGTAAGGCGTTTGATAAGGTTCCCCATGGTAGACTACTGCAAAAAATACGGAAGTATGGCATTGAGGGTGAGTTGGAGGTTTGGATTAGAGGTTGGCTGGCTGGAAGAAGACAGAGGGTAGTAGTTGATGGTAAAGGTTCATCTTGGAGTGCAGTTACTAGCGGTGTTCCGCAAGGATCTGTTTTGGGACCATTGCTGTTTGTCATTTTTATAAATGACCTGGAAGAGGGGCTAGAAGGTTGGGTGAGCAAGTTTGCGGATGATACAAAAGTCGGTGGAGTCGTTGACAGTGAGGAAGGATGTGGCAGGTTACAGCAGGATATAGATAAGCTGCAGAACTGGGCAGAAAGGTGGCAAATGGAATTCAATGTAGCTAAGTGTGAGGTGATTCACTTTGGTAAGAGTAACAAAAAGATGGGGTACTGGGCTAATGGTCGGATACTTGGTAGTGTGGATGAGCAGAGGGATCTTGGTGTCCATGTACACAGATCTCTGAAAGTTTGCACCCAGGTAAATAGTGCGGTGAAGAAGGCATATAGTGTACTGGCTTTTATTGGTAGAGGAATTGAGTTCCGGAGTTCTGAGGTCATGTTGCAGTTGTATAAGACTCTGGTGCGTCCGCATCTGGAGTATTGTGTGCAGTTTTGGTCGCCATACTATAGGAAGGATGTGGAGGCACTGGAACGGGTGCAGAGGAGGTTTACCAGGATGTTGCCTGGTATGGTAGGAAGATCGTATGAGGAAAGGCTGAGGCACTGGGGTTGTTTTCATTAGAGAAAAGAAGGTTTAGGGGTAACTTGATAGAGGTGTACAAGATGATTAGGGGTTTAGATAGGGTTGACCATGAGAACCTTTTTCCACGTATGGAGTCAGCTATTACGAGGGGGCATAGCTTTAAATTAAGGGGTGGTAGGTATAGGACAGATGTTAGGGGTAGGTTCTTTACTCAGCGAGTCATGAGTTCATGGAATGCCCTGCCAGTAGCAGTGATGGACTCTCCCTCTTTATGGGCATTTAAACGGGCATTGGATAGGCATATGGAAGATAGTGGGCTAGTGTAGGTTAGTTGGGCTTGGATCGGCGCAACATCGAGGGCCAAAGGGCCTGTACTGCGCTGTATTCTTCTATGTTCTATGTTCTATGTTCTATGTAGGCTTGGATAGAGGATTTGGATTGGTAGAGGCTTGGAGGACCAAGGGGCCTGTTCCCCTGCTGTAATTTTCTTTGTCCTTTGTTTATTCCTTAACCTAGTGAGTTATTTAGAGTCAGAGTCATAGCGCATGGAAACAGACCCTTCAGTCCCACTAGTCCCCACTGACCACGTTCCCAAACTAAACTAGTCCCACCTGCCTGCATTTTTACCATATCTCTTCAAACCTTTCCTATTCATAAACTTATCCAAACGTCTTTTAAACTTTGCAACTGTACCTGTATCCAGCACTTTCTCTGGAAGTTCATTCCATATACAAACCACTCTCTTGAATAAAAACGTTCGCTCCTCATGTCCTTTTTAAATCTTTCTCCACTCACCTTAAAATCATGCCCCCTAGCTTTGAACATAGGGAAAAGACCCTTGTCATTCACCCTATCCAGGCCCCTCATGATGTTATAAACCTCTACAAGGTCACCCCTCAACCTCCTATGCTTCAGTGAAAACAATCTCAGGTTCTCCAATCTATTTCTGCTTAACTACCCTAACTTAAGTTTAAAATAGCCATCTTACACCCACTCTTTTCACTCTCAAATTAAATGTAAAATCAACTGTGTTATGATATTTGCTACCTCGGGTACTTTCACTGTGAGACATTGATTAATCGCTTCATATTGAACAATACCTGGATCGAGTACAGCCTGGATCAAGTACAGCCTGCTCTCTGGTTGGCTCCAAGAAACTAACCTGAAAATATTCTATGGTTCCTCATCTAGAACACCTTTGTACATCTGATTTTTCCAGTCTATATGTAAATAAAATCGCATATACTTTTCTGACAAGCTCAAATTACTTAGAGTCAAAGAATCACATGTACAGCATGGAAAGAGATCCTTCAATCCAACTTGTCCATACTGACCAGATATCCTAAATAAATCTAGTCCCATTTTCCAACACTTGGCCCATATCCCTCTAAATCCTTCTTATTCATATACCCATCCAGAGGAGTTTTAAATGCTGTACTTGTACCAGCCTCTACCACTTCCTCTGGCAGCTCATTCCATACACACACCACCCTCTGTGTGAAAGGTTGCCCCTCTCACCCTAAACCTATCCCCTCTAGTTTTGGACTCCCCTACCTCAGGGAAAAGGCCTTGTCGATTTATCTTATCTACACCTCTCATGATTTTATAAACCTCTATAAGGTCATCACTCAGCCTCCAACATTCCAATGAAAACAGCTCCAGCCTATTTAGCCTCTCCCTATAGCTCAAACCATCCAGCTCTGGCAACATCCTTGTAAATCTTTTCTGAATCTTTTCAAGTTTCACAACATCCTTCCTATAGGAGGGACACCAGAACTGCACACAATATTCCAAATGAGGCCGAGCCAATGTCCTGTACAGCCGCAACATGACCTCCCAACTCCTGTACTCAATGCACTGACCAATAAAGGCACTTGGGTGAATCAGCTGTGTAGGATGGGATAAATTAAAATGGAAGAGTAACAGTCACAGTAGATTCCATAGTCAGAGGCTCTCAAGGTCAAGGGTATCAGGGAGCAGCTGCAGAGGATTCCATGCTCAGGGGATCAGACAGACATTTTGTGGCAGCAAATGTGACCCCAGGATGGAGTGCTGCCACCCAGCTGTCAAGGTGAGGAATATCAGGGGGCGGCTGCAGGACATCTGTCTGCAGGAGGGAAATCAGCTCTGAGTCATTGCCCATATTTGTGCCATTGAGGTCGTTGGAAGAGGGATGAGGGCTTTAGACAGGTTTCAGTTGGAGTTGGGAAGGAAATTAAAAGGTAGGACCTTGAGCAATAATCTCATGTTTACTCCCAGTGCCCATGCATAAGGACAGGAAAATTGAGCATTTGAAAAAGTGACTCAAGTAAAAAGACACATAGAGAATATTTCATATGTGGAATGAACTCCCAAAGGTACTGGTGAATGTGGGTACAGTTAACGTGATTAAAAGGCATTTAGATAAGTACATGAATAAGGTTTGGAGGGTTATGTGCCAACCACAGTCAGGTGGGGCTAGTTTAGTTTGGGATTATGGTCAGCATGGACGGGTTGGACCAAAGGGTCTGTTTCCGTGCTGTATGACTCTATGATTCAATAACTGGTAATAGGAAGGAGGTGATCAGGTTTTTGAGGAATTGGGACCAGTTCTGGGACCTGTCCAATCTGGCCAGGTTTCACCTTAACATCCTGATATGCTCACAGGGAGACTTGCTAGTGCAGTTGGGGCATTCGTTCACGAGACTCGGGCATCATTGGCTTGGCCAGCATTTATCTCCCCATTCGTAAGTGCCAGCATTATACAGCACAGAAACAGGCCATTCAGGCCATCACTTCTGTGTCAGTCAAAAACAACCACCTAACTATTCTAACCCAGGATTCCAGTATTTGACCTATAGCCTCGAATGGCCTGACATTGCAAGTGCAGATCCAAATACTGCACTGTTTGAGTATACAGCAAAAAAAAAGATGTGGTCATTACAGATTGCACGAGTTGATTTTGTCAATTTGGCATCCAGATCTCAAGCAATGCAAAATGCAAATTTTGCTTTCCTTGGAGTTGGTCGGAGGGCTTTGAGGAACACATCTCTTCCTATACCCTGTCTCCTTCATCAGCAAACGCCTCTGAAATTATTTGGGAAAATGAGCTCGCATTCTACAATCTTTGATAGGCTATGTTTAGTCTGTTGTGTATGTCTTTAAGTAATTAGAGTTAAGCAATGCAGCTTATCACTTATTCCTCAGATTAAGAGCTAATATTTGAGACATATCTCCTAAACATTTTCAGTGTATAATCTTCTTGGTGATGTGTTCTGGTTTTTGGCAGCTGGCACTGCCATTCTAAACAGTGAAAAATGGGCACCATATGGATATCCCACAGGTTTGTAGAGTTTACTGCTAGAATGTACTGAAGCCGAAACCAGTCCATCTGTCCCTTTGACAGCTTCTCATGGCATCTCTGACTGAAGGCTTTTGAAGTAGCTCTTGGGGGAGGATTTTTATTTAGCACTTTGCGTCGATCAAGACGGCAGCCTCCAAATTCTCAGGGCTGCATTCTGGAACTGAGCATCACTTTATTTCCTAATATCAATGTCTGCCGAAAGCTTGACCAGCACCCAGCCAAATAGAAAGCGATGGTTTATATTGTTATCTCCGAGATTGGAAGAATGTACTGGTTTTCTTTAGGCCCAGTACTCTGCATGCCTCAACTAAAATGTAATTATTTTACTCAGTTACAGAAATGCTATTTTAGAATTAAAATGAAAGTTTAATCAACCCCAAACTTCTTTAATGCACAAAAGTATTGGTGATAAAATAAAACTTCAACTCAGGTGCAGAATTTGTTCTCACGCACATGTGCGCGCGCACACACACAGCAGAAATTGCTGGAAAAGCTCAGCAGATCTGGCAGCATCTGTGGAGAGAAATTAGAATTAACATTTCAGGTTCAGCGACCCTTCCACAAAACTGATGATAGCTGGGAAAATGTTGGTTTATAGGCAGGAGGGGGGAGGGGTTAAGGTGTGAATGATAGGTGGGGATAGAGCTCAAAGAGAGACCAGAGCAGTTGGATAGACAAAGGAGTGGATAACGATATGTCTGGGAGACTGAAAGCTGTTAATGTGACTAACAATGGGTGGTGTGTAATAGTGGGCTATGTGATAACAAGGCCTGGCATGTGGGGGTTGGGGCGAGGACAAGGGACAACTCTAGCCCTAAACTTATTGAACATGATATTGGTCCGGAGGGCTGCAGGGTTCCCAAGCGGAAAAGTGTTGATCTTCCAGCTTGCACTGAGCTTCACTGGAGCACTACAGCAGGCCTGAGACAGAGATGTTGGCCAAGGAACAGGGTGGTGTGTTAAAGTGGCAGGCAACTGGAAGCTCAGGGTCTTTCTTTTAGACAAAACGTAGGTGTTCTGTGAAACAGTCTCGCAGTCCATGCTTCGGTTCCCCAATGTCGAGCATTGTGAGCAGCAAATGCAATAGATTAGATTGTGAGAAGTGCAGGTAAAGTGCTGCTTCACCTGGAAGGTATGTTTGGGCCCTTGGTTACTGAGGAGGGAGGAGGGAAATGGGCAAGTGTTACAGCTTCTGCTGTTGCAGGGGAAAGTGCCTTGGGGCTGTGGGGAGGTGTTGGCTCTGAGGGAGGAATGGATCAGGGGGTCCCAGAGGGAATGGTCCCTGCGAAAGGCTAACAAGGGAGGGGAGGGGAGGGAAATATATGTCTGGTGGTGGCTTCCTGCTGGAGGTGGCAGGAATAGTGGCTAATGATCCTCTGGATGTGGATGCTGGTGGGATGGTAGTTAAGGACAAGAGGGACCCTATCACTGTCGTGGGAGGGAAGAGAGGGGGTGAGGGTGGAGTACGGGAGATGGGACAGACCCCGTTAAGGGCCCTGTCAATAATGGTGTTGGGGAATCCTCGGTTGAGGAAGAAGTGGGACATTTCCGTTGTTGAAGTTGGCCTCATCAGACCAAATGTGACGGAGACGGAGGAACTGGGAGAATGGAATAGAGTCTTTACAGGAAGCAGGGTGTGAGGATGTATTGTCCAGGTAACTGTGGGAGTCAGTGGGTTTATAGTGGATATTAGTGGCCAATCTATCCCAGAAATGGAAACAGAGATACCGAGGAAGGGGAGGGAGGAGTCAGAGATGGACCACGTGAAAGTGAGGGCGGGGTGGAAATTGGAAGCAAAATCGATAAACCTTTCTAATTCCGGATGAGAGAAAGAGGCGGCAACAATGATATTGATATGCCAGAGAAAGAGTTGCAGGTGGAGGCTGGAATAGGACTGGAGCAAGGAATGTTCCAGACACACACAGACACACAAACACACAAAAAGCTTTCAGCTAATAAGTCTTAGTTCTTGATGGCAAAAACGAGAATAAGGTCTGAGATGGTGGAATGACTGTTAATGTGCTGTTCTAGCCTCAGTAGATGGAAGCTGTTGTCTCTGGGAACTATAGAACCACAACTTCTCCAGGAAATGCAGTACTGAAGATTCATCCAGACAATCTTCCATAAGGTAATCAGTTTTCACTTTGGATAAAGAACAGGGATTTTTCCAGACCGAGGCTGGAAAAACCTTTTTGTTCAGCAAGCGATCATCAGCCACTCCAAAACAATCTTCAAGCCGACAAAATCGTTTAAATGGAGCAGCCACAAAACCCAGTCATGAAATAAAAAGCCAGGCATTTTCCCTGAAGTAATTTCAAGCAACCAAGACTAGTGATTATCAGCAACGGCGCAGTTTCCAAGAAATGTCTTGTTAAAAAAATGTTCCAGTGTCTTTTCACTGAAATTTTTTAAAAAAGCAATCCAGGAAACTCCTGAATGCTTTAAATATATTTCCATAAAAATGGTTAAATATGAAGCTATCATTCAACTACACATGCCTCCTCATGTCGTGTTGTCATTGGCCTTCATTACCATGGACTGTCAATTTTAGTTATGACAACAACTGGGCAATTTGCTGAAAATGTCAAATTAGTTTTATGTTTAAATTTCCTGGAACCTCTAAAAATCTGGAGGTCTTCCTTAAACTAATAATGAATTCAAATTGCCCAGAGGTTGTGGTCTTACTTCAATGTAGAGCCTGAACAGTATAGCACAGGAAAAGGCCCTTCCACCCTTTGTGTCTGTGCTGACTATAGGGTGTCATTCTAAACTCATCCCATCTGTCTGTACACAGTTCATAGCCCTCTATTGCCTGCCTGTTCATGTGTCTGTCTAAATGCCTCTTAAACTTCACTAACTTACCTGCTTTACCACCTCCCCAGCAGCATACTCCAGGCACCCATCACCCTCTGTGTAAAACATGCATATATCTTTTGAACTTTTCCCCACTCATCTTAAAATTGTGTCCCCCAGAATTTGACATATCCACCCTAGGAAAAAGTCTTTGATTATCCACCCCATCCGTGGCTCAGTGTCTTTCAGAAAAAGTACACCAGCAATGATTTACTGGAGCTTGCAACTCACTGACAGTCTTTCATTTTTTTTGGAATGTACAATGAAAAGTATTCAAAATAAAAGGTCTGGACCACTTTGGGCTCAAAGTCTTTTTAAGTGAAAGTCCTCACTCAAATGATTTTGCCACTTTTAATTATTTGCTTCTGATTGTGACCATTTCAGAATAGTGTAATTAAAAGCAAGTCAAATGATCCATTTGTCTTTAATCTCATTGGCCATGGAGGTTGGAACTAGAAGAAGGACATTTCTCATTCTTTGACATCCTTACCACTTTGTCAGTTCACTGCGTGGAGTTATCCTTATCTGCAGACTGTGCCTCTGTACTCGAGGTTTCTTGATTCCACAGCATATGGTTCCAGGAAGGTGTCATCTTAATTTTTTTCCTTCGTTGCTGTGAACCTCTGTGTGGTGTTGATGGAGATAATGAAACGCAATGTTCTGATTTTTCAAGATTCAGATCCACTATTTGTAGTTGCCTTTTCAAATTATTTAACAGCCAACTCCTTAATATGTATCTTGTTTTATCACAGACTTTAACAAGGCCTGGGGAGGAGGAGGGATGCAGGGTGATCACCAGGATATATAACCACACTTTTCTTGCCTCCTGCCATCAGCACCAAAAATACATCACACATTCAGTGGAGTATTCCTCTTTCTCAACCTTGTTTGACCTTTAAATCTCTCTTCACAGATATTCTGCTATACTATAGAACATAGAACAATACAGCACAGAACAGGCCCTTCGGCCCACGATGTTGTGCCGAACATTTGTCCTAGCTTAAGCACCCATCCATGTACCTATCCAACTGCCGCTTAAAGGTCACCAAAGATTCTGATTCTGGATTAGTGGTGCTGGAAGAGCACAGCAGTTCAGGCAGCATCCGAGGACAGGCAAAATCAGAGGACAGGCAAAATCGACGTTTCGGGCAAAAGCCCTTCATCAGGAATAAAGCTATCCTGTTGAAGGGCTATTGCCCGAAACGTCGATTTTGCCTGTCCTCGGATTTTGCCTGTCCTCGGATGCTGCCCGAACTGCTGTGCTCTTCCAGCACCACTAATCCAGAATCTGGTTTTCAGCATCTGCAGTCATTGTTTTTACCAAAGATTCTGACTCTACCACTCCCACAGGCAGCGCATTCCATGCCCCCACCACTCTCTGCGTAAAGAACCCACCCCTGACATCTCCCCTATACCTTCCACCCTTCATCTTAAATTTATGTCCCCTTGTAACACTCTGTTGTACCCGGGGAAAAAGTTTCTGACTATCTACTCTATTATTCTTCTGATCATCTTATAAACCTCTATCAAGTCACCCCTCATCCTTCGCCGTTCCAACGAGAAAAGGCCTAGCACTCTCAACCTATCCTCGTACGACCTATTCTCCATTCCAGGCAACATCCTGGTAAATCTTCTCTGCACCCTCTCCAAAGCTTCCACACCTTTCCTAAAGTGAGGCGACCAGAACTGCACACAGTACTCCTAATGTGGCCTAACCAAGGTCCTGTACAGCTGCAACATCACTTCACGATTCTTGAATTCAATCCCTCTGCTAATGAACGCTAATACACCATAGGCCTTCTTACAAGCTATATCCACCTGAGTGACAACTTTCAAAGATCTATGAACATAGACCCCAAGATCCCTCTGTTCCTCCCCACCTCACTAAGAACCCTACCGTTAACCCTGTATTCCGCATTCTTATTTGTCCTTCCAAAATGGACAACCTCACACTTGGCAGGGTTGAACTCCGTCTGCCACTCCTCAGCCCAGCTCTGCATCATATCTAAGTCCCTTTGCAGCCGACAACAGCCCTCCTCACTATCCACAACTCCACCAATCTTCGTATCATCTACAAATTTACTGACCCACCCTTCGACTCCCTCATCCAAGTCATTAATAAAAATTACAAACAGCAGAGGACCCAGAACTGATCCCTGCGGAACTCCACTTGTAACTGGGCTCTAGGCTGAATATTTACCATCTACCACCACTCTCTGACTTCAACCGGTTAGCCAGTTTTCTATCCAATTGGCCAAATTTCCCTCTATCCCATGCCTCCTGACTTTCCGCCTAAGCCTACCATGGGGAACCTTATCAAATGCCTTACTAAAATCCATGTATACTACATCCACTGCTCTACCCTCATCCACATGCTTGGTCACCTCCTCAAAGAATTCAATAAGACTTGTAAGGCAAGACCTACCCTTCACAAATCCGTGCTGGCTGTCCCTAATCAAGCAGTGTCTTTCCAGATACTCATAAATCCTATCCCTCAGTACCCTTTCCATTACTTTGCCTACCACCGAAGTAAGACTAACTGGCCTGTAATTCCCGGGGTTATCCCTATTCCCTTTTTTGAACAGGGGCACAACATTTGCCACTCTCCAGTCCCCTGGTACCACCCCCGTTGACAGTGAAGACAAAAAGATCATTGCCAACGGTACTCAATTTCCTCTCTTGCTTCCCACATAATCCTAGGAGATATCCCGTCAGGCCCGGGGGACTTGTCTATCCTCAAGTTGTTCAAAATGTCCAACACATCTTTCTTCCTAACAAGTATCTCCTCGAGCTTACCAGTCCGTTTCACACTCTCCTCTTCAACAATACGGTCCCTCTCATTCGTAAATACTGAAGAAAAGTACTCATTCAAGACCTCTCCTATCTCTTCCGACTCAATAGACAGTCTCCCACTACTGTCCTTGATCGGGGTAAAAACAATGACTGCAGATGCTGGAAACCAGATTCTGGATTAGTGGTGCTGGAAGAGCACAGCAGTTCAGGCAGCATCCCGAGGACAGGCAAAATCCGAGGACAGGTCCTTGATTGGACCTACCCTCGTTCTCGTCATTCTCATGTTTCTCACATATGCATAAAAGGCCTTGGGGTTATCCTTGATCCTATCCGCCAAAGATTTTTCATGCCCTCTCTTAGCTCTCCTAATCCCTTTCTTCAGGTCCTTTCAGGTTATCCTGTATCCCTCCACTGCTCTGTCTGAACCCTGTTTCCTCAACCTTATGTAAGCCTCCTTCTTCCTCCTTACAAGACATTCAACCTCCCTCGTCAACCAAGGTTCCCTCACACGACCATTTCTTTCCTGCCTGACAGGTACATACATATCAAGGACATGTCGTATCTGTTCCTTGAAAAAGTTCCACATTTCCACGACATCCTTCCCTGACAGCCTATGCTCCCAACCTATGCTCCTCAGATCCTGTCTTACAGCATCGTAATTACCCTTCCCCCAATTGTAAAACCTACCCTGTTGCACGCACCTATCTCTCTCCATAACCAAGGTGAAAGTCACAGAATTGTGGTCACCATCACCAAAATGTTCACCCACTAACAAGCCCATCACTTGTCCCGGTTCATTACCGAGTACCAAATCCAATATGGCCTCCCCTCTGGTCGGACAATCTACATACTGTGTTAGAAAAGCTTCCTGGACACACTGCGCAAACACCGCCCCATCCAATCTACTTGATCTAAAGAGCTTCCAATCAATATTTGGGAAGTTGAAATCGCCCATGACTACTACCCTGTGGCTTTTGCACCTTTCCAAAATCTGTTTCCCAATCTGTTTCTCCACATCTCTGTTGCTACTGGGGGGCCTATAGTGAACATCCAACAAGGTGACTGCACCTTTCCTATTTCTGACTTCAGCCCATACTACCTCCAAAGGCAGATCCCCTCGAACTGCCTTTCTGCAGCCGTTATGCTATTTCTAATTAGCAACGCCACCCCCCCTCCTTTTTTACCACCCTCCCTAATCTTACTGAAACATCTGTAACCAGGAACCTCCAACAACCATTCCTGTCCCTCTTCTATCCACGTTTCCGTGATGGTCACAACATCGTAGTCCCAGGTACCGATCCACACCTTAAGTTCACCCACCTTATTTCTGATGCTCCTTGCGTTGAAGTATACGCACTTGAACCCATCTCTGTGTCCGCAAGTATTCCCTGTCAGTGCTACCTTCTCCACAGCCCCCCCTACATTCTTGGACATCCTGAAAAACAGCTAACCTACTTGCTGGACTACAAGCCCGGATCCCATCCCCCTGCCAAATTAGTTTAAACCCCCCCGAAGAGTGCTAGCAAACCTACCCCCAGGATATTGGTGCCCTTCTGGTTCAGGTGCAACCCGTTCTGCTTGTACAGGTCCCACCTTCCCCAGAATGCAGTCCAATTATCCAAATACCTGAAGCCCTCCCTCCTACACCATCCTTGCAGCCACGTGTTCAACTGCACTCTCTCCCTATTCCTTGCCTCACTGTCACGTGGCACCGGCAACAACCCAGAGATGACGACTCTGTCCGTCCTAGCTTTTAGCTGCCAGCCTAACTCCCTGAGCTCCTGAATGACCTCCTCACCCCTCTTCCTACCTATGTCGTTGGTGCCAACGTGCACCACGATTTCTGGCTGCACACCCTCCCCCTTAAGGATTCTGAAAACACGGTCCGAGACGTCTCAGACCCTGGCACCCGGGAGGCAACAAACCATCTGAGAGTCTCGCCCATGTCCACAGAAACGCCTGTCCGTTCCTCTAACTAAAGAGTCTCCTATAACTAGCGCTCTCCTCCTCTCCCCTTTCCCTTCTCAGTCTCAGAGCCAGACCTCGCGCCACAGACCCGGTCACTGCAGCTTACTATAGTACAGCAAACTCTCAAACTGCAGAGCATGTAATGGAGAAGTCAATAGAAGGCAAACACTGATATTGTGACAAATTGTTCATTACAGATTAGCTCAGAAAAGCATGAAACTCAGAAACTGGAAAAGTTTCAATTATATTGATTGGAACTCATCTTTAAATGAGTGCTTGCATTTGAAAGGGACTGCCTTCCCCCCCCCCCCCCCCCCCCCCACTGACAGTTGTTTCATTACAAGAAGCAAAATGTTTACTTTTTATTAGATGGTAATATTCTAGCATTTACAAAATGCTCATTGGAGTTTCATTCTATGGATAGAATTGCTTTTTTTACAATCGATGGGCAATCTGCACTGCTAAATGGAAATTTAACCTGATAGTTCATTTCTTAATGGAAAATGCAATGCAAACGAACATTTTAAAATGAGCGAAATTCCAGCCCATCTATTAAAGATGCTTTGTATCCTCACAAAAACCTTGGTTGTCATAGGATCCATTTGGCATCTTGTAAATGTGGTAAGTCTTAATTATGTTGCTTAAATTCCATATTCTGTGTCTAGACGTCCAAATTGAATGGAATGCAAGTGTTGTTTTGATCCAGTGTGTGTCTGGTACTCCCTGAAACCCATCATACTTTTTCAGAAGGCTCTGAATCCAGCTACTGATTAATCTACGTAAGTTGGGTTTGTGGTTCCCTGCATTTGACCAGTTCTGAAAAAAGATTCTTGACCTGAACCATTGACTCTTTGTTCATTCCCCAGATTGTGCCTTTCTAACATTTTTCTATTTTCTGTCTTACTTTGGGTACCTCTGCTCGCGGCAGTTTTTTGCTTTTTCAAAAATCTTTGAAATAGGTTGTGAGTAGTGAGGCTTAAGGGCCTTTAAGTGTCTTCAGGGTTCCAACTGAAGACCAACCTGCTAAAACATTTTTTCTTAAATCACAGAGAGCACTCCCTGTGTCTGTCTGTGATTAGTGTTATTTGGAGCCAGATGGAGAGAATCGTAACTTTCATTTCCATTAGTGGACTGTCTGCCGAGTCAGTCACTGATTGTGTAGAATCCTCGAATCTCTATAGAGTGGAAGCAGGCCATGTGGCCCATCGAGATCACACCCACTCTCTGAAGAGCATCCCACCCCTCTACCCATAACACCACATTTCCCATGGCCAATCCACTTAACCTTTGTATTTCCGGACATTAAGGGCAATTTAACATGGCCGATTGATCTAACCTGCACATCTTTGGATTGTGGGAGGAAACCGCAGCACCTGGAGGAAACCCACGCAGACACTGGGGAGAATGTGCAAACTCCACATAGACAGTCACCAAAGCTGAATTAAACCTGGATCCCTTGTACTGTGAGGCAGCAGTGCGAACCACTGAGCCATCATGTACTCAAGTATTCCAGGTGGGTATAAGGCATATATGCTTTAGTCATTACAATTCAGTAATCATGAAGGATTCATGTGACTCCATTGCTACAGGTGTATCGAGATTGTGTAGCTGGAAAAGCACAGCAAATCAGGCAGCATCCAAGGAGCAGGAGAACTGGTGTTGCAGGCAATAACCCTTCACCAGCCCATCATTCACTCCTGATGAAGGGCTGTTGCCCGAAACATCGATTCCTGTGCTCCTCGGATGCTGCCTGGCCTGCTGTGCTTTTCCAGCACCACACTCTCGACTCTGATCTCCAGCATCTGCAGTCCTCACTTCTTCCATTGCTAAATGTGTTGAGTTGGAGTCACCTCAAAAATTATCATTTTAAAAATCTCAGAGCAAATGCAGGAACGTTGTGTACTAACCACAGTGCTTTTTTAGCTGGGAGCACAATTTGGAGACACAGTGCTGGGTTGCGTTAGATTTTACAGTCAGTATGTCAGCAAACCTTTTTAGAAACATGCTTATTCTATCATCACTGCATTATAGAGTGTGACCTGTAAGTATAAATCACCATCTTACCCTGGGGATCATTTGAAGCATGATAAGCTACTGGAAGTATGCTGCTTGGTCAAAACCTACTAAACTAATACAAGCCCAGTTACTTATGTGCCTGCGGATGTAATGTTTGCATATAAGAGTTAACTGTAATAAATGTTAATTGGGTTTTTCAATGCCACAATAGCCACACCAAGTTTCTATTTCTAGTTCTGAGGAAGGGTATCTAAAGCAGAAACATTGACTCTGTTTCTCTTTCTGCAGATGCTGTTAGACTTGCTGAACTTGAGATTAGATTAGATTCCCTACAGTGGTGGAAACAGGCCCTTCAGCCCAACCAGTCCACACCGACCCTCCGAAGAGTAACCCACCCAGACCCATGTCCCTCTGCCTAATGCACCGAGCACTATGGGCAATTTAGCATGGCCAATTCAACTGACCTGCACATCTTTGGATTGTGGGAGAAAACTGGAGCACCCGGAGGAACAGACATGTGGAGAACATGCAAACTCCACACAGACAGTCACCCAAGGTGGGAGTTGAATCCGGGTCCCTGGCACTGTGATGCAGCAGCAATGTTGGTTTCTAATGTTATGGGAGATAACATAAATATTATTGCATCAGGTAAAATATCCAATTGGATGCAAAATCCCATCGTATTTTGTCCTGGATTTAACTTCCTGTAAAGTGTGATATCCATTCTGGGAGCAAGTAGACTTTATTAGAGACATGCACATGATATCATCACTGCATTACAGGATGTGACCTGACCTTGAAGAAGGGCTTATGCCCGAAACATCGATTCTCCTGTTCCCTGGATGTTGCCTGACCTGCTGCGCTTTTCCAGCAACACATTTTCAGCTCTGATCTCCAGCATCTGCAGTCCTCACTTTCTCCTCGAGGATGTGACCTGAGACTATAAAAGTCTCGGTCACTATATTACGCTATCCTCAGTAGACATTGCCTTCAATATTCACAAATGTCTGTTCCGAGAGGAATTCTGTTCCCAGTTCTAAGCAACTGTAATGACATGGATCTTCAAAAAAAAAAGAGACCATACTCTTAACAGAACATAGGGCTGCTCTCTCCAAGAGAGATGACTGATGGGGGGTTTAACTGAAGGGTCACCACACGACATGTGAGGGGTGAAGTTGGGAAGGAGAGTCCTTCATGATAACCTCAGCCAGTAAAGAATTCAAACCAATGCTATTGGTATCCCTCTGCATTATGAGATCACTGAGGTAAAAACAATGACTGCAGATGCTGGAAACCAGATTCTGGATCAGTGGTGCTGGAAGAGCACAGCAATTCAGGCAGCATCCGACGAGCAGCAAAATCGGCGTTTCGGGCAAAAGCCCTTCATCAGGAATAAAGGCAGAGAGCCTGAAGCGTGGAGAGGTAAGCTAGAGGAGGTTGGGGGTGGGGAGAAAGTAGCATAGAGTACAATAGGTGAGTGGGGAGGAGATGAAGGTGATAGGTCAGGGAGGAGAGGGTGGAGTGGATAGGTGGAAAAGGAGATAGGTAGGTAGGACAAGTCAGGACAGGTCAAGGGGACAGTGCGGGCTGGAAGTTTGAAACTAGGATGAGGTGGGGGAAGGGGAAATGAGGAAACTGGTGAAGTCCTCATTGATGCCCTGG
Source organism: Chiloscyllium plagiosum (assembly GCF_037043375.1). Classification (NCBI taxonomy): domain Eukaryota; kingdom Metazoa; phylum Chordata; class Chondrichthyes; order Orectolobiformes; family Hemiscylliidae; genus Chiloscyllium; species Chiloscyllium plagiosum. Next base: position 139,902,744 of record NW_028270141.1, read on the forward strand.
GGTTGAAGTGTTCCGAGGCGGAAGATGAGGCGTTCTTCCTCCAGGTGTCTGGTGGTGAGGGAGCGGCGGTGAAGGAGGCCCAGGACCTCCATGTCCTCGGCAGAGTGGGAGGGGGAGTTGAAATGTTGGGCCACGGGGCGGTTTGGTTGATTGGTGCGGGTGTCTCGGAGATGTTCCCTAAAGCGCTCTGCTAGGAGGCGCCCAGTCTCCCCACTGTAGAGGAGACCGCATCAGGAGCAACGGATACAATAAATGATATGAGTTGATGTGCAGGTCTCAAACTTCCAGCCCGCACTGTCCCCTTGACCTGTCCGGACTTGTCCGACCTGCCTAGCTTCTTTTCCACCTATCCACTCCACCCTCTCCTCCCTGACCTATCACCTTCATCTCCTCCCCCACTCACCTATTGTACTCTATGCTATTTTCTCCCCACCCCCACCTTCCCCTAGCTTATCTCTCCACGCTTCAGGCTCTCTGCCTTTATTCCTGATGAAGGGCTTTTGCCCGAAACGTCGATTTTGCTGCTCGTCGGATGCTGCCTGAATTGCTGTGCTCTTCCAGCACCACTGATCCAGAATTATGAGATCACTATCCAGCCAACTGAGCTAAACCAGCAGCCACCCCAAGCCCATGAATGAATCATTTATGAAAGTAAAGCATCTTTCAACACAAAGTCAATTCAGAGGTTTGCAGTTAATTAAGTTCTTATGGAGGTTTAGGCATTATTGTGTTGAATACTGCGGCAGCCTGTTTATGCACAGCAAGATCCCACTAACAGCAATTCTGTAATAGCTGATTTATTTTGTTGGTGTTGGTTCAGGAATAAATATTGGCCAGGTCTTCCGAGAGATCTCCACTGTTTCTCCTCAGAGCAATTCGGTGGAATTTTTCATATCCACTTGCAGGAGAAGGTGGAGATCTGGTTTAATATCTGATCCAAAAGACAACACAGCACTCATTCAGAATGACCCGGGAATACGAGCTTAGATGGTTTGTCAAACTCCCTGAAGTGGGATTTGAACTCTTAACCTTCTGGCCTGAGAAACAAGAGTACAACCAATGAGTCACAGCTGACATGTAAATTGGGACTCAATTTGATTGAAAATTGGCAAACGACCAACAGCAACGCTTGCAGTCAGAAGTGTGAGACAGTGTCCAGATAAACAGTGACTGTGATGAGGGCATTGTGGGTCTGTCATGCTTGTAACCAACAAAGTAAACCTCCTCATACAAAAAAACTGTTTCATTTCGGCATTGCTTCAAACAAGCAGCGTTCTAGGCTGGTGTCCAGCAAGCAAATATCACAACACAGCCAACACAAGACACAGAATATCCCCAAGTCGCAATAATAATGTGTTCCAGTTACATATGGCACGTGGCTGTACTTAACTGAGCCTGATGTAAAAACACAAGACGAAGCAGCTCTCTCCATACTCGAACAATGCTACTTGGTGAAGAAAATAACACGTTTGCCTTGGTCTAGCCAAAGTCAAGTTATATTTTCCACTGCTGAAGTGGGAAAAGATGTCTTACACTGACATGCAGTTGAATGAGGAAACGTTCCACTTCTGCTGGTTTTGGTTCAGTGAGCTGAATGTCAATTGAACCAAATGGAGATTGCTCCGAAATTACTGTCCATCTTCTATTCTAAAGGTGATTTTAACAATAGCAATATAGCAAAGGAAGGTGACAATTATTGATTGAATTTAATGTGGAACTTTTTAATAAACTCAACTAAGCCAACTTGGCTTCCTAATGCTATGCCTTTTATTTTTAAATCATCTGCCAATCAATGTTTTGACATTTTCATCCAAAACTACAGACTGAGTTTTCCTGGTCTCCCTGGTGAGGGGCTTTGGGGTGACAGGAGGTTGGTGGCTGGCTGGGACAGCGTGGGAGACAGAGCAGCTTATTGGATAGAGGCAAGCAGCCAATTTCAATATGTAAACTTTTCAATATGTGAACTCCCAAGCGGGGACCACCAGCATTTTGCCCCAGGGAGAGGCTCCCCACACCATGAGAGGGGTCTCCAACTCAACAGAGGGGACCTTCCTACAGTAGTAGATAGAGGTCATCAGAAATCAAGATTCCAAAAAGGGGATCATTGGCAGGGAAAGCTAATTCCATAACCCCCATCCTCCTAATGGTCCAATGGTATTTCTGCCTTCTCATCCCTCCAAGGGTACCACCATGTCTCGCAACATGGCCACCAAGGCTGTGAGCTGCTGGCCCTGAGATGGGGTTCTTCTTAATTGAGAGTCTGTGAAGGACAATGAACACAGAAGTGGCCGCGTAGTAGGTTGCTTCCTGCAATATTGTCAAGACAGACATATTGTCAGTGAATGGAGAGTGAGGAATTCAGCTCCTAATACTGGCCCTGAAACCCAGGTGAAAACCAGGCTCTCTGCAGCTCAATCCATTGCAGTGAAAGCTGAGCATGGATGAAGAACTCTAATTGTCACAAGATTTGCCTTATCTTGACATGCTCAAGGAAACAGACACTTACAACATACAAGGCCAGGACACTTCAATTCTCTGGCACAGTCATGCAGCAGATGAAAGCAGTGAGCAGATACTCTTACCTCTAGATGCTTACCAGCCAAACAGATGTTGACAGATAATCACATTGCCTGCACCATTACCTCTCCCACAACCCCGTGACAAAGCTTCCCTTCATCAATAATATGACCTGTACAGCAATGGTCAGAACAGTGTCTTCTATCTCTTTGTCAGAGCCAGACTGCAGATTAACATTAACCGCTCGACACTGCTTCCTCAACACTCCATCCTCAGCACGGCACTTGCCCCCTCAGAATTATCCCCTTCACCAACCCCCTCTCAACACTCTCCCTTACTCGTTCCCACTCAAATCTCACAACCACACCACCCTCTTCCCACTCCACTCTGCTCCCTTTCCCACCCTCCCAAGCAATCCACACAATTGCCTACAATGGACAGTGTACTGCCTCACCTTCAATCTGATCACACTCACCTTAGTCACCCACAGGCACGAACAGCAACCTGCTTTCACAGCCGAAGAACTGCCGAACTCTTCACTCTTCTCCCGATTAATTGTCTTTCAGAGTGGAAGCACTTGCTTGTACATTAAACTGCCCCGCAACGCTTCATTTATGCTGCTCCCTGTTGGCAGCTTGGGTAACTTTGTGAAGCTTTGTGGCCCACAGGAGTCTTCCTCAAGAAACATGCAATCGCTCACTCTCACTGTGTGTGAGGAGCAGATGTGGACAGTGGGAGCTTCCAGCCTTGGTGCAGACCTTCATCTTGATGGGGGGATGGAGCCTTGGAGAAGGAGAGTGAGAGAAAGGTAAGGATAAGGTTGAAGACCACAGTCAGCAAGGTATGTGCTGTCAGGGTTGAGTGACTTCAGTTGCATAGAAAAATAGTGAAGTTGGAAATGTTTTCCCAGAAAAGAGAAGGCTGAGAGGATATTTGTTAGATTTATTTAACATGGTGAGGAGTCTGGGCAGATCAGGTAGGGAGGAACTTTTGTCATTGATGGAAGGATCAAGAAGAAAAGGGCCCTAATTCAAGGCAAATTGACCAGAAGAAGCAATGGCAACATGAGGGAAAACTTCCTCATTTTGGAATACATTCCCAGAAATTGAAGTGGAGGCAGGCTCAATCAGGAAATTCAAAAGGGAAATTGGATCATCCACTAGAAAGGAACAAAATGCAGGGCTCTCAGGTGAGGGTGGGGAGAAGGTGAAGTGGCACATGGCTTTAATCACTTCATTCCAAACGCTACATTCTAAACTCATACCCAGACGTACTTATGTAAGGTACAATTTATCTGGTGAGCAGGCAAAACACAACTTTTCATGCGATGATAATACATCAAATCAAATCAAAAATTGTGTATCAGCAAAAGGATGTTTCAGTTTTCTGTTTAGCTCACTCATTTTTAACAGGAGTGTTATTCCACCCTTGTGTCTAATGACCTTCATAGATCTTTGAATACCATCTTCTATCTTTCCAATACTTCAAGCTTTGTGGTTCCACTAAGACTTCTGTAGTTAGCATCGTATTTTTCATACCTGGTATGGTAGCACCATGTCTCTGTCCAACCTTCCTTTCTGTGATTGAACCATGTCGATGCCTTTTTTGTAATGCCTGAAGGGCTCATGCCAGAAACGTCGATTCTCCTGCTCCTTGGATGCTGCCTGACCTGCTGCACTTTTCCAGCAACACATTTTCAGCTCTGATCTCCAGCATCTGCAGTCCTCACTTTCTATTAACTCAAATAATAGTCTGTGTGCATCTTACCTAATTAATTACACTTAATTTACAATGAAACCTATGTCTCTGAACAGGTACAGTGGCACCCAGTAAATTGCTTCAGCAGTTGGTTAGTATGGTCACAACGGGATAAATGGCCTCCTTTGTGCTGCAATGATTCCAATAATTAACGCTGGTTGCTGTAATGAGTGTGTAGAAAGTGCAGCAAGTTGGCTTTGCCCAGTGTTGTCCCCAATCCCTCTCCAGGTACTGCTGTCCATCCAAAGTCTAGGTTCCTACATTACATAACTCCAAGGAGCACAGGCCTCCTGTAGCAGCATTGGCATCGACTACACCCGGCTGTAGAAGCAACACACAGATAATGGTCACCTGTTTGGGATAGATAGTTCGAGAGGGTAGCACTTACTGAAACATTCTGTGAGAGGCTGCACGGTCGTGAAGAGTCATAGCTGTTACAGGGGTACATTTGGCAGCTTGCTGAGCCGAGGGCAACAGAGATGCTATCTCTAGGGACGCAGCTTTATAATAACAACTACCTAAAGTTCGTTCCCTCTTGCCTCTTTCAGCCCAAAATTGAAAAGTAGACCCTTGCTTGTAAGACAACAACCTTCCATCATACAACGATGGTATAGTCAAGGCATTTACACCATTAACTTTCTACCAACTCTCCGGTTCAAGCAGAATTGTTTTGGGATTAAGCACTACACACTCTGGAAGTCCAGGCTTCGGATGGATCTAAATGGTGGCCTCGCTATGGAATCAGGAGTTCAGTGCCAAGTGTGACAGTCAGGCACAGAGTCTGCGATTCAAAGAAAATAGGCTTCTCATCACCATATGAACTGCAGCTCTCAGGAGGGTGCGAAGTGAATGTGGGGTAGGAGGGGAGTGATCAGATGAAAAGACCATAAAATCCTGCAAATGCTGGAGTTCTGAAATCTAAATAGAGAATGCTGGAAACAATCAATAGGTCAGGCAGCATCACCAAAGAGACACAAAATCAGGGGTAAGAGTTCAGTGGTTTAGCAGAAACATTGACTCTGCCCTCCTCTCCATAGACGCGGCATTACCGGCTGAGTACCTCTAACATGTCCCAGAATTGAAAATATTCCACCTGGCTCAAAACACAAGACAAAATGTGGGCACATGGGATTGTGATCGCGGTTAAATTGTTTGCAAACACTCATATCTCTGTGAACTACTCCCTCCAAGATTGATTGCATCATTATTCAAACAGCTCTGTCTGAATGACTCCAGGGATATTACTCATGTCCACATTGAACTGAAAAGCAAATGCTTCAAAATCATATTGGTTAGCAAGGAATCCAGCAGCGCAACAACAGAGTTCATTTCTTGGTGATCTGTTTCCTGTGGAAGGTTCAGAAAGAACAAACTTAGTTTTTTTTTCATAATGCTTCATCGCGTTCTCAGGAAGCCCTGAAGCATCCCACATTTGATGAATTACATTTGAGATGAAGTCACTCTTCGAGAGGAAACTGCCACACTTCACTTGCACACTGCTCGGATGCACAAACAATGAACAAATGTCTGGGCATGATGACTGCTGCAAGTTAAAGGAAGTGAGTTAGCGAAGTGAATTATTAGGAGGGGCTCAACAGTCTTAATGGTGAGGAGACCCAGAACGTCGGATCATAGTCTCATGACAGGATTCATTTAGGACTGAGGGAAAGTTTCTTCACTCAAAGGCGTGCAAATCTTTGGAATTTTATTTATTCATTCAAGGGTTTTGTGGGCTGAGCCAGCATTTATTGTCCAGTTGTCCTGGAGAAGGTGGTGGTGAGCTGCCATCTTGAATCAGACCCATTTATTTGGTGTAGTTACACCCACAATGCCATTCAGGAGGGAGTTCTAGGGTTTTGGCCCAGTGACACTGAAGGAATGGTAATACATTTCCAAATTTGGATGGTGATTCATGGTTCCAGGGAGCTGTGGCTGTTCAATGATTGAGGATATTCAGAGTTTGGGAGATTGTTGGATGCAAAGGTAACCAAGGGATATAATGAAAATGGTAACATTGAGATACATCTTTTTGAAGGCGGAGAAAACACAAAATGCCAAATAACCAACACCTGCTCCATTTCTTAATGTTCTTATGTTTTTCCTGTAAAATACAAATATGGGATTCTCTAAATTCCCAGGAACTGGATTTGGGTAGACATTCATCTGTCAAATCTGCAAAGTTCTCCTGGGATTCTAGTGCTAAAACTGGGAGAACTGTCTCACAGACCAGTTAAGCAACAATCTGACACAATCACATATATGGACTTTACCTTAGATGTAAATGCCAGGCAACCCCAGCACCATTCATGGTGCGCTGTACAATTCCCAATGGTGCCACAGTGGTATACAGTTGGGGAGGAGTTGCTCAGGGACTTCCAACATTGATTTGAGACTCCATGAATGTTCCTGACATCAGGATTATTATTGTCAAGGAAACCTATCACTGATAATTCCCTCCTGCCCCTCCTTTGACTGATGAATCCCTATTCCTCCATGTAATCAGCAACTGCAGAAACAGTGATGTTTGCAAAGGCACTCTGGTTTAGGGACTCAAATGCCAGCACCAAGAGTGGCTCCACAGCATCGCCATTGATCGAGTTGGTCAAGTCCAAAAGGAGATAGCTGCTAGACTGGGTCAGTGGCAGGTGGGGAGGGAGCCAACAAGAGGGAAAAATCCATTTGGTCTTGGCTTCACCAACCTGTCTTCCACAGAAGCATCTCTCCATGACTCTTGAGAGTGACCATCACACTGTCTTTGTGGAGTCAAAGTCTGGTCTTCACATTGAGAATACCCTCCATTGTGGAGTGGGATAGATTAGAACTGATCTAGCAACTCAAGACTGGGCATGCACGAGATGCTGTGGGCAATAAACAGCATCAGACTCATTCCTGAGGAAGGGCTTATTCCTGAAACGTCGATTTGCCTGCTCCTCAGATGCTGCCTGACCTGCTGTGATTTTCCAGCAACACACTCTTGACAGCATCAGATTCATACTCCCACAAAACCTGTAACCTCATGGCTCAGTGTATCTCCAGTCTCCCATACCATCAGCCAGGGATCAGGAAGAGAATAGGAGGGCATGGCAAGGGCAGCACCAGGCATGTCTAAAAATGAGGTGTCAACTTGGTGACAATACACAACACGACCAATTACATGCCAGACAGCATAAACAGCAAGTGAGAGACAGAGCTAAATAATTCCACAACCAACAGATCTGATCTAACCTCTGCTTCCCTTCAATATCCTGTGGTGAATGGCAGTGGGCAATTAATACAATTCATTGGAGGACACGGTTGCACATCTATCCCCATTCTGATGATGGGGAGGTCCAGCACATCGATGCAAAAGAAACAGTTAAAGCATTTACATCAATCTCCGAAGTGCTGAGTGGATGATTCTTCTCAAACACCTCCATAGGCCCCAGCATCACAGGTGCCTGTCTTCAGCCAATTCAATTCAGTCCATGTAAATATCAAAAAACAGTTGAAGGCACTGCATACTGCTGACACTGTTAGAATGAGTGACTATGCTAATAGCAACAAGACCAGGGCTGGGTAAAATAAAGGATGGATTCAGGCTCTAAAGTTATTGAACTCAAATACTGAAGCAATCTATGTGACAAGATTTGGACAAAATCCTGGCTTGGACTGATAATTAAGAAGTAATATTCAAACTACATAAGTGTCAGGCAATGCCCATCACCAGCGAGAGAGAATCTAACCAATACCCCTTTACCTTCATGGCCTTACTATCACTGAGTTCCCTAATATCAATATCCTGGGGGTTTACTGACCTGAAACTTCAGGATCATCCCTATTCACATCGTGGCTTCAAGAGTGCATCAGAGGCTAGGACTCCTGCAGAGAGTAACTCACCTCCTGACTCCCAAAGCCTGTCCTTCATCACATGACCCAAGCCAGGAGTGTGATGGTATACTCCCCACTGGCCTGGATGGGTGCAGCTCCAACAACACTCAAGAAGCTTGACACCTTCCAGGACAAAGCGGCCTGCTTGATGAGCACCACATCCACAATTTTGAACACACTTTTTTTCCCCAATGATGCACAGCGACAAAGTATCTATGATCTAAAAGGGACAGTTCAGTAATTCACTAAGACTGCTTTGACAGCAATTTCCAAACCCACACCCTCTATTACCTAAAAGAATAAGCCATGATGTGGAGGGACCAGTCTTGGACTGGGTTTATTCAATACATTCACATCAGTTATATCACCCTCTGATCTTTTACTTATAAATTCTGTGATGCTTCCTCTTTCACACACTGGATGAAAAAGCAATGCTCCGAAAGCTGATGTTTTCAAATAAACTGTTGGAACTATAACCTGGTGCTGTGTGATTTTTGACCTTAAAAGAGCAGCAGCTGCATAGGAACAGCACCACCTATCAGTTCCCCTCTAAGTTACACACAATCCTGACTTCCTTCAGTATTTCCGGGGCAAAATCCTGGAACTTGATCTTTAACAGCACTGTGAGTGTAGCTACAACCCAAGGACTGCAGTGGTTGGCAGCTCACAACCACACTCTCTGGGATAATTAGGATGAGACAATAAATGCTGCCCTAGCCAAGGCCAGCCATATTCCCTTAAATGGCAAAGCCTTCTTCTGTACTGTAAGCACTCTGGCCCAATTCCAAATCTCTAAGTACATTGGTAACATTCCAAAAAGCAATACAAGAATGTAAGAATTAGAATAGTCAATATTTATCCATTTTTCTCAGGATCACAGAATTCTTACAGTGCAAAAGGAGATGATTCGGTCTATTGTGACTGCACCAGCTCTGTTATCCGGTGCTAGTCTCCTGCCTTTTCCCCATGTCTCTGCATACTATTTCTATCCAAATTAATCATCCAATGCTCTCTTGAATGTCACAATAGAACCTGCCTCCAGCCCATTTCCAGGCATTACCCTCTATACCCTAAATGCTCGCTTTGTGAAAATGACTTTTTCTTACATCACCCTTGTTTCATTGCATGTTATTTTAAAGCTAATCCCTTTCATTTTTATATCTTTTACAGGTAGAAACAGCATCACACTATCTACTCTGTCCAACCTACTCATGATTTTGAAAATTTCAATCAGATCTCCTCTTAGCCCCCTTCTCCCAGTCTTCAATCTATCCCCATAGCTGAAGTTTCTCAGACCTGGCATCATCCGAGTAAATTGCTTCCACAATCTCCTTAATGCATTTGCATCTTTGCTATTTTGTGGTATCCACAACTGTATACAATATTCCAGCTGAGGTCTATCAAGTGTCTCGCTCAGTTTTTATTCCAGGGTGTGTCTTTAGTTTGAGTTTGCCACCAATAGGTTGTTTCATCTGCTGGGTGAGGATGCTATGGTATTGAAGAATCCAACAAACATGTCTGTGAGCAGACGGTCATGTACAAACATTATATTCTTCAAGCATTTAAGTCTGTTCTGGTATAATGTTTTTAACTCACAAAGTAGCAGCATGTATCCAGGAGAGTGTTATGTTTCAAGTGATCTGAGGTAAGATGAACATGAGGCTTTTGTACCCTCAGACCACTTACTATAACACAGTGATGATATCATGTGTTTGTCTCTGAAAGGCTTGCTGACTATAAGACATAACACATCAGTGTCATTCAGGGAACTAGCCTCACTCATTTAAATAAAGATCGCATTTCATGAGAGGCTGCTGAGTGACTTTTTTTGCAAAACATATATATATAAATAAAAAACAGCAATTCCTCATCAATAATGCATACTTAATATTTAGCTACTGATGTGAAATATTCCGAATGACTAGATTGCAGTTAACTCATTCATAGCCATGGACAGAAAGTCTTCATTAATTAAATGCTCAGTATCCATCATCATTAGACAGCCTGGCACAAAGCTGAAGGTACGCTTGAATCTATAAAAGGATAGTGCAAAAAGGCAGGATAAAATATTCATTGATATCAAGAAGGCCATCAAAGGGAAGTTTGTGTACATTCATTCTCAGGATCTAAGACCTGGCAAGGCCAGCAATATTGGCCACTCTGAGCTGGCCTTGAGAAGCTACAGCTGGACCATCCTCCTGAGCTGTGTTTGTTAATAGGACATCTAAGATTTTGACCTGGTGGTGACACAGACAACAGACATCACAGAACCACAAATCACGGAGGTGTTACGACGCAGAGAGAGCTCATTCAATCCATCAGCTCTGCACTCGTTTCTCAAATCAGCATCATGATTCCCTGCCACCCTCCTGCCTTTTCCCCATACACACACATTGTTTCTACTTAAATAAACCTCCAACTCCCTCCTAAATGCCCCAATTGGACCTACCTCCACCACATTTCCAGACAGTGCATGCTAGGCCCGAACCATTCAATGTGTGAGAAAGTTTTCTTCATACATCATATTTGATTCCTTTGTAACTCACTGTAAATCTATGTCCTTTTATGTTACAATCAGGAACAGTTTCTCCCTATCTATTCTTTCCAAACCCCCATGAATTTGAAATTTTCTTTCGGACTTCTTCCCTTTCTATAGTTCAAGGAGAACAGTCCCAACATCTCCAATCCATCTCTATTACTAAAGTTCATCATCTACCTGAAAGCATTCTTGTAAATTTGTTCCACACTGTCTCCAATACATTCACATCTTTTTTACAATGAGGTGTCCAGAACTGTACATAATGCTCCTGTTGAGGTCTCACAAATTGAGCATCACTTCTTTGCTCTCACAGTCTGTGCCCCATTAATAAAACTGAGAGCACTGTATGCTTTATTAACCTGTCTCTCCTCCTGTCCTGCTCCATTCAATGTTCCGATCTGTGCACATATTCTCTCTCTCTCGCACACCCTTTTGAAATGTATTCTCTATTTTAATTGCCTTTCAATGTTCTTTGTACCAAAATTGATCATTTCACATTTAGATTCAGATCATTATAATATGTAATCAGGAAAAGCAAAGGTCCCAATACTGACCCCAGGGGCCCTCCACTATATACCTTTCTCCAGCCTGAAAAATATCCATTGACCTTTACCCGTTGTTGTCTGTCACCCACCCAATCTGGCCATATTCTACTGTCCCTTTTAATCGACTAGCAATCACAAGAATGCTGTGTAGAATTTTCTGCCACCTCTACACAAATACTCCAGAAAGTTAGCTGAAGGTAATTTCCAAAATTTAAGACTGAAGCATTCGCAACAAACATTAGCCACAAGTACCGAGTGGATGAACCATCTCAGCCTCCTCCAGAAGAGCCCAGCAGCACAGACGCCACTCTTCAGCCAACTGGACTTGTTCTGCGTATTATCCAGAAATGACTGGATACTGCGAAGGCTTTGGGCCCTGACAATATTCCAGCAACAACCTTGAAGACTTGTGCTCCACAGCTTGCCATGCCCTTAGTCAAGCTGTTCCAGTACAGTTACAACGCTGGCATCTACCCGACAATGTGGAGAACCGCCCCAGTATGTCCTGTATATAAAACGCAGGTCAAATCCTACCCAGCTAATTACTGCCCCATCAGTCCATCCTCAATCATCAGTAAAGTTATGGAATGTGTCATCAACAGTGCTATCAAGCAACATTTTCTTAACAACAGTCTATCACTGATTTTTAGTTTGGGTTCCTTCAAGCCCTTTTACTTCCTGACCTCATTACAGACTTAGTTTAAACATGGACAAAAGAGCTGAATTCTACAGATGAAGAGAAAGTGATCTCCTTTGACATTAAAGTTACATTTAACCTAATGTGGCACCAAGAAGCCCTTGCAAACCTGGAGTCAATGGGAATAGTGAGAAGACTCTCCACTAGATGGAGTCATACCTGGCACAGAGGAAGATGGTGGTGCTGGAAAAGCACAGTTGGTCAGGCAGCATCCAAGGAGCAGAAGAATCAACGTTGACCATAAATCCTTCATCAGGAAGGGCTTATGCTCGAAACATCAATTCTCCTGCTCCACAGATGCTGCCTGACCAGCTGTGCATTTCCAGCACCACACTCTTGGACTCTGATCTCCAGCATCTGTAGTCCTCACTTTCTCCACATAGGAAGATGGGAATGCTTGTTAGACATCAATCATCTCAGCTCCAGAATATCTCTGCAGGAGTTCCTCATGGTAGTGTCCTAGGTGCAGCCATCTCCAGCTGCTTTAGCACTGACCAGCCCTGCACCAAAACATCAGGAGTGGGGATGTTCACTGATGATTGTGCAATGGTCAGCACCATTTATGACTCCTCAGATACTGAAGCTGTCCATGTTCAAATGAAGCAATACCTGGACAATATCTGGCTTTGACCTGAAAAATGGGAAGTGACATTATTGCTAAGCTATGACCATCTTAAGCAAGAGAGAATGTAATCATTGCCCCTTGACATTTAATGGCATCACAAACACTGAATCCCCCACTGTCAACATCCTGGGAGTTACTGTTGTGCAGAAATTGAACTGGATTTACCATATAAATGCTGTGGCTACAAGAGCAGTCAGAGGCTAGGAATACTGCAGTAAGTAACCCACCTCCTGACTCTCCAAATCTTGTCCACCATCTACAAAGAACATGCCAGGAGAGTGATGGAATACTCCCCAATTCCCTGGATAAGAGCAGCTCCAACCGCACTCAAGATGCTTGGCACCATCCAGGTCAAAGCAGTCCACTTGATTGGCACCATATCCACAAGTATCCTCTCCCTCCAACACTGATGTACAGTATCAGCAGTGTGTACTATCTACAAGATGCACTTGGAGAAATGTGCCAAAGTTCTTTCAACAGCATCTTCCAATCCCATGACCTTTTCTATTTAGAAGGATAAGGACAGCGAACACAAGGGAACACTGCCACCTGGAACCCACTCACTATCCTCACTTGGAAATATATCACTGTTCCTGGGTCAAAATGATGGAATTCCCTCCATAATAGCATTGTGGCACTACCTACTCTACCGACATTGTAGACTGCAGAGATTTAAGAAAGCAACTCCCCACCTCCTTCTTGAGAGCAACTAGGGTCAGGCAATAAATGCTGCTCATATCTCATGAATAAATTAAAAACAAATCCACATTGGGCCTTTCTGATCAACCCACTGTTTTTCATGTGACTATGAGTTTTATTTCAATTAATTGTTTCTGGAAGTTTCCCCATCACTGGGGACCCTCTTCATCATCTTCTAAATCGTTTCCAGCTCAAAATTGGGCTTCACCAATAGGTGAAAGACTTCCACTGAGATGAACCCGTGATCCTGACTGGTTTTCCAGCTCTAATCAGAGGAAAGTGGTTGTTGAGGTTTGAACACATGAGCTTCAGACTCAGAGTCAAAGTAAGCCACAGCTGAATTCTACCTTCAAACCAGTCGCCATTCCCAAAATGTCTTAAGTGCTTATGTAGAACACTGTGCAAGTACAGAACATCACCAAATTATTTCACAGGATCTTAATGACAGACTTGAAAAAGCCAATTGATTCTTCATAACTCAACAGTAAGGTTTAAGCATTTATTTTATGGTGAAAACTCTGAATTTAGAAAGATGATATTAGCTTTATGATCTCAAGTCTGCCAGGAGTAAATCATTCAATGTAATGCTGATAACATGAGTGTTTTGAAATAATGTAATATCTAGTTACTTAAACTAATTGATTCCACACCCAATTAATTAGTTCAATTGTTTTTGTTGTCTGGTAGTGATACATCATAATGTCCAATTGGTATAAACATTCAGACATCCAAATACATCAGTAGAAGTAATTACTATCCTTACTCTGTCACTTGATGTAATTGCTCCTGCTGTGCTTCTGCCTCTTTTAACAATTCTGCCTGTCACACTTACCATCTTCATCACTCTGAACCATCTCCAGCCAGTTTTGACTGTATCCTCTGAAAATCCACGATCAAATATACCAAACACTGAAAAACAATACCAACAGCTATCTCCAGTGACTGCCTCTTCTTGCCCTGAGTGATATGTCTTCTCAGATCCCTTTCCAAACCCCTGATCCTCCCAGGCCCTGCATTGTGACCTGTCTGAAGGTGAGCACATGCTTTTATTTTGAGGGAGGAAAGGAGGTAGTAGGTTGGAATAATCCATAAACACAGCTGTGAATACACACCACCCCAACTCCAGTTTGGGCTCACTTTCTCCTTGGCAACAGGGTGTAGGTTTCTTCCCAATGACTGTCTCAGTTGTCATCGTGGTACATGGTTCAGGAATGACATTGACCAAGGAAATCCTCAGCCTGAGAGTTGTAAACACAGCCAGCCCAGTCCATCACAGAAGTCAACCTCCCATTCATTGACTCCATCTGTACTTCCCACTGCCTTTGGAAAGGCAGCCAACATCATCAAAGACCATTCCCACCCCAGTTATAATCTCCTCTAACCTCTACAAACCGGCAGAAGGTACAAAAGCTTACACACCCATACCAACAGATTGAAGAACAGATACTTCCCCACTGTTATTAGACTTCTGAATGGACCTCTCAAATATTAAATTTATTGTTGATCTTGCTGTTTGTGCACCTTCTCTGAACTGTAGGATTGCATTCCACGCTCTGTTCTGTTACCCCAATGCACTTTGTATGGCATGATCTGCCTGCACTGCACACAAAACAAACCTTTCACTGTGCACAGGTACATGTGACAGTAATAAATCAAATCAAATCAAATATTTGGGCTAGGCCTGTTTTCTGGTACTTTTCCCTCTGCAACTACTCTGGATGGTTTGATAAATGTGGCTTCAATGAAACCAAGCCAACATCCTCAATACCAGATAAACCCATTATTTTACCGGTCACGGGCTGGTTTTACAAATGAGGTGCAAAACGCAAATGATCCCTTGAAATGCTTCGCATGTTTCTTACATCTGCACATATCAATCATTGAAACTGATAAATAGTTCAATCGAGAGTGAGAAGGAGGATCACATTGATACCAAAATAAAATATTAATGGAAGTCCAACCACCTCTCACAAATAACAGCAAAATACTGTGGACCCTGGAAATCAGAAACAAAATCAGGAAACACTCGCACAAATTGATGAAATCTTTCACAGTGGGCTTTGTCTTTCTTCAGGCAGCACCTAAGAAATGCTACAAAACCAACAATGTTCAGGGGAAAACAAGCAGTAGACTGGAATAAAAAGTGGCTATGCCCACATGGGACTAAACTAGTCCCCAAGCCACCAGAAAACATATTACAATTCTGTAAAATATCGGCAATGATCCAACCGAACTGTGAAACTGAAATGTAAATGAAAATGTTGGTGAAAACTGCTTGATTGGCTCTATCCAGTTTATCATTCGATGACCAGACATATCTGATGTATGTTGCACTCCAAAGGCTGCCAGGATTAATGGCAGTAACAATTCAAACACTGTACTGCAGCATGAGAGATGACAGACCCTGACAGGAGCCTTGTACGGGGAGAAATTGAACAAAATCCATCAGCGACACAGCTTTTGTTTAAATATTCTGTTCCATTTGTTTCAAAAGTCAAGGTCATAGGCTTTCAATATAATGCAAATATTGTTGCAAATTTCTGCGGGCTTTTTGGTAACATTAACAGCAAGTTGCTGACAAGCTCATTATTACCTGGGAGCCCTTCATACCTCGCTAACCCAAAGGTGTACCTCTGTCAAACTCATAGTTAAATGGAGTTTGACTTCTTCCAATTACACAATGGAATCTGCTGGCATCTACCATATGAATAGTGTCATATATCAATATAACACATTGTCTTGACTGCCTATAAATCTTGTCTCCATCTGTTGCTAACCAAGGTCTCCTTCCTCAAAATATGACAAAGTGTTTCTTTAGGTGATGTACTTTGCTCATCTGTTATCCAATATACTAGGGTTGAATGTGACAGAAATACAATTTTAACAATCAGAATTGTTTGCAAATGTGTACCATGGATCCTTCCTTCAGTATGCACAGCTATAATTGATAAACTCTTCAGAAGTTTCCAACAGGAACTTCCTTAACCTCGGAACTCCAAGTTCCGACAGTGCCGTGTCACACACGGCAGGGCTAAAGGCTGTGGGGTCAGTGGGAGGACACCTTATCAGCATGGCTCAGACAGGTACTGGTGTCGGCTCATAGAGTCACCCAGTCAAACTGTGCAGAACAGGCCCATCGGCCCATCAAGACTGCAACGGCAAAAATAAAACAGGCAGATCTTTGGGAAATGTTGGCGTCACTATTCTCTGGAGGGGCGTAGAGGGGTCTAACATCCCATGTCACCTCTTAAATCACATTCACACCCAGGACCTCCACTGGGTTACAACAAGTCAAAATGTGTGGTGCTGGAAAAGCACAGCCGGTCAGGCAGCATCCGAGGAGCAGAACAATTGACGTTTCAATCATAAGCTCTTCATCAGGAATGTGTGGGGGTTGGGGGGAGGGTGCCAAGGGGGCTGAGAGATAAATAGGAGGGGGGGGGGGGGGGGTTGAGGCTGGGGAAAGGTAGCTGGAAATGTGATAGGTAGATGAAGGTGAGGGGTGATGATGATAGGTCAGAGCGGAGGGTGGAACAGATGGGTGGGGAGGAAGATGGACAGGTAGGACAGGAGGATAAGAGGGTGGTGCCGAGTTGGAGGGTTGGATCTGGGATAAGGTGGGGGAGGGGAGATGGGGAATCTAGTGAAATCCACATTGATCCCGTGTGGTGGGAGAGTCCCAAGGCGGAAGATGAGCTGTTCTCCCTCCAGGCGTTGGGTGGCTAGAATCTGGTGGTGGAGGAGGCCCAGGACTTACATGCCCTTGGCAGAGTGGGAGGGGCTGTTGAAGTGTTCGGCCACAGAGCAATGACATTGATTGGTGCAGATGTCCTAGAGATGTTTTCTGAAATGTTCCGCAAATTGGCGTCCTGTCTCCCTCCATGTAGAGGAGACCACATAGAGAGTAACGGCCACAGTAAATGAGATGGAAAATCTCTGTCGGATGTGGAAGGATCCATTGGGGCCTTAGACGGAGGTGAGGGGGGGAGGTGTGGGCGCAGGTTTCACACCTCTTGCGGTGGTAAGGGAAGGTGCTGGGAGCGGAGGTGGTTTTGTGGTGGGTATGAACCTCACAAGGAAGTCTCAGAGAGAATGGTCTCTGCAGAACGCTGAAAGGCGTGCAGATGGAAATATATCTCTGGTTGTGGGGTCTGACTGTAGGTGACAGAAATGGAGGACGATGATGCATTGTATCCAGAGGCTGGTGGGGTGGAAGATGAGGACAAGGGGGGTCCTGTCCTTGTTGCGATTGGAAGGGTGGGGTTCAAGGGCAGAGGTGCGGGAAGTTGATGAGGTGAGTTGGAGGGCATCATTGACCACGTGGGAGGGGAAATTGTGATCCTTGAAGAAGGAGGCCATCTGGGATGTTCTATGGTGGAACTGGTCCTCTTGTAGTAGATGCAGTGGAGGCAGAGGAATTGGGAATAAGGGAAAGCGTTTTTACAGAAGGCAGGGTGGAAGTTGGGTTTGTAGTGGATATTCGTATCAGTCACCGGAAATAGAGATGGAGGGGTCCAGGAAGGGGAGGAAGGTGTCTGAGATGGTCCAGGTGAATTGGAGGTCAGGGTGGAAGGTGTTCATGAAGTGGATGAACTGTTCAACCTCCTCATGGAAGATTGAGGTGGCGCTGATACAGTCATCGATGTAGCGGAGGAAAAGGTGGGGACTGGTACCGGTGTAGCTGCACATTCCTGATGAAGAGCTTATCCCAAAATGTTGATTCTCCTGCTTCTCGGATGCTGCCTGACCTGCTGTGCTTTTCCAGTGCCACACATTTGGACTCTGACTCTACAGCATTTGCAGTCCTCACTTTCTCCTGGGTTACAACAAGGTTGGGTGAGGGGGGGAGGGGGGAGTTGAACTGGAAATAACCAAGTCTTCAACATTTTCCCTCCCCCCCCCCCCGATCCCGTTGTGGAGTCTCAGCCCCTTCTTTTGTATTTCTCTTCTTCTACACCTGTATGAGGACCGGGAACAGGCAGGTGGGCCAATATTCCCTCCTCCTCGACCTCAGGGGCATTGTAGCCTGTTGCCCCTTTCAGCATCACTGGGATTGAGTCAGTATGAGTTTGGATTGAATGCTGAGTCCTTCCTGCATTGTAGGCTCGCTATTCAGATACTTGTCGTTGACAAAAATGTTTTGAAAGGTGTGAACATCTGCCTTTTGCAAGACCACACCAGAAGGAAAAACCGGTAAACCCAGCCTGGGAAACATATTGATCTGACTCCCTTCAAAATGGAGGCCCAGTATGATCAGTATGGTCATTTCTTCGTAATACGCGCTTGTTTTTACTGCTTTTTCCCCTTCCTTTGTAACAAAAGTACACTTTGTGCGATGTTTCACGTTATAAACCATTTCATAAATTAATGTTGCTCATTTCAAGACTGAACAGGAGCCGAACCTGCTGTGGAGTAAAATGGACAGGCAGTTCGGTGTCGATTAGTCTCTAATCTTGTGGTAGACTTTCTGATAAACTCGGTGCCCATGTTATAAAGGCAGCTCAGTCCTTCCTGCAGCAAGCAGCTCAGGGATCCATCTGGTGTGTAATCATCAACATCCTACAACAGGGAGAAAATGAAACAAAGGATTAAAGTAACACTTAATAGCTGTGATTTATCATACACTGCATCAGGCGATTGAAGTTGCTCTCAAATTGTTCCCAGTATTGATATGACTGAGCAGCTGTTCCTATGCCAATGACAACATGAACACATCAATCCCACATATATCCCAAACTTCTTTCTGTGCAAACAGGCTTTAACCGGTGGAAAGGGCACAGAGCGATGGAAATCAGTCAGAGTTTCCTTTGAAGCCAGGCTCGGAACTGTACAAGCAGCCAGTATTGAACAGTCAGGCGTGAGCCATCTTGAAACTGGGCCTCAGATTTCGATTTCAAGCCAGGCTTCCCAAAATCATAAGGGGAAGGACTCAGTAGCTGCCCTTCAGTACAATCCGGGAGGGGGTGTCAGATCTTTAAACTAGGGATGGTTGGCGGGAGAGCTGGATCAGGAAGGACAAAGGGACCTCTTTCCTGAGGGATCCTTTGAAAAGTTCTTTGTAAGAAGGAATAGTTTATGCTTACTTTTAGTTAGCAGCTATAGGGGGCTTTGAAGGACTCAACCCAGGCAGGCCTGAACTTGTACTTGATGGGTCTTCCTGTAATTTACACATAGATGCACACACAAAAATATATATATATATATATATATAAACACAGGGCTTAATGCCTGTTTTAGACTTCTGCTCAGAATGACTAAAAACAAAATCCTCACAAATTATGCAAATTTGCACGGAATAAACACAGGACCATCGACAAACCAGTGGAAAATGCATTGCAACTTCGAGATATTTAGAAGAAAGAGATTAAGCTATCGCGATTGACCCAATAAAAAATGAACAAGACAGAAGAGCCGATAATAATGGTAACAATAATAAGCAGGAGACACCAGTGACCAGCCTCAGACCAATTGGTGGACGCTTATAGGGGTCTGAGTGACATGGACTATGGTGAGATTTGTGGCACAATCAGACAAGAAGAAGTCCCTGCCTCCATCTATTATGGAGTTAGACAAGCAGATCATCACTTTCTCATGTGACAGCAGCAGGTTGCTAATTAAAGGCATTATTGCTTGTTAACCACCCTGCTTACAGAACAACTCACCTCATTAATAGGGATCTTATCGAAAATCAAGTCAGATGTCGAGAATCCTCGACGTGGAAATCAGAGCGGGTACCTGGCGAATTCATCAATGCTCTGAAGGACCGCCATCTTGGACACCAGGCAGCAATATCTCAGAGTATGCTCCAGGGGCACTAGACACGCACACCACACATCCATGGACATTGGAATCCATCGTGTGCCTGGTCTAAGAATCCTTTTGGCACATCTCTGACTCACTTACAGGATGTTTCTTCACCAGAGGCTCTCATTGTGATGCTGCAGCAAGGACACTGTCCACTCAGGGGCACACACCCAGCTCATTGACTGAACCAAGCTGCAACTCCAGGCTCTTCACTCACTGTCATAGCTCTCACTCACTCATTGAGTCTCGCTCGATACTCAGTATCCGAGTCTTGCATTACTGTGCCTTGCCTTTTTTGCAATTCTTCCCCTCAGTCAGAAATACCAGGTTGATATTACTTCTGTCTTGCTGTACTGTTCAGTACATTCACAATGGCAGGAAGCTATCTTTGTTGTCAAGTGGCGTCAGTCAGGTCAAGGGAGCTAGCCTTCAGTCAAGGGGTCCCAGCACAGTCGGTGAAGAGCAGCCTCCAATACCAGGCCAGGGGCTGGCTTAGAACTGATGAAGAGCTTATGCTCGAATCATCAATTCTCCTGCTCCTTAGATGCTGCCTGACCACCTGTGCTTTTCCAGCACCACACATTTTGACTTGGAACTGATCAGTCAGCCACTTAGACAGGCAGAGGCAAGACTCTCTCCATGTTCGTGTCAGGCTATCCACCTCCCAACTCCCCACTGCTTGAGTCTCTCTGCCCCTGCTGTGGGCTGTTTTCCTCCTGGAATGAGACAGAGGCAGGTCTGAAGGAAGATGGAAGTGGGTGGCACAGCAATTACTGTTGGTGCAGGTGAGGAGGTGCCCTGGGCGGGTGAAGAAGCAGCACAGAGGGCAGGCAGGGTTAGTGATGCCAGGGTTGGGGCAGGTTAGGGTGAGTGATGTTACAGGTAACAGTGCGAGTGGTGGGGGCATGGGCCTTGCTGGGAGATTGGTACAGTATCTGAGAGTGAGTGAGTGGGAGGTATCAGAGAGATGATGGTGGCACTTACATTGGCGGATTGGAGAAGGATATTGACATTTTTCCTACGGCACTGGGACATTCCTATTGGTGGCAGAGACTGATTTAACCCGGGTGACAACCTCGGACAGGCTGGCACGGTCTGGTGTTGTAGCCTGTGCTGCCAATCCTGGGGGAGCAGGGAGTCCCTCCTGTGTACCAGCCCCTCCAGCAGGAGCTCCAGGTCCCTGCCCACAAAGCGGGCGCTGAGTTCCCCCATGTCCAAGCCAAGTGTCACACAGTGTGCAGGCCAACTGCGGGCCGACCCTGCTTATCCTCATGACCAACGCCTTTTTAAAGTTGGTGTGGGTGCAGGGGATGCTGACATTTTGGCAGATAGTGGTGAGTTCTGGTGTAGTGGTAAAGTCATTGGATTAGTAAGACCAAAGCTCTGGGGAAGTGAGTTCAAAGCCTGCATTGTCTGGTAGAATCTTAAATTGATTCATAAATCTGGATTTGAAAGTAATCTAAGCATTGATGCAATAATCAATTGTAACAAAATCCCTCTGGTTCCATAAAGACCTTTAAGGTCGGAAATTTGCTTTGTTTTAAACTGAGTTTGAGAGGTGGCACGATGGCTCAGTGGTTCGCACTGCTGCTTTACAGTGCCAGGGACCTGGGTTTGATTCTACCTGTGGGTGCCTGTGTGGAGTTTGTACATTCTCCTTGTCTCTGCATGTGTAGGCTAAGTGGATTAGACGTGGGAAATGCAGGATTACAAGGGTTGGGTCTGGGTAGGAGATTCTGCGGAGGGTCAGTATGAATTTGATAAGCTGAATGGCTTGTTTTTGCACCGCGCTGATTCTAGTCTGGTCTGATTTTCTTCCCCATTACCTACTCCCCCCTCTCGCCCAGGTTCTCAGTCACTCTGCCCAAATGAAACCGTTTTGAAGAAGAGTCAAAACTTCAACTCCGTTTCTGTTTTACACTCATGCTGCCAGGCCTGTTGAGAGTCTCCAAATTTCCAGTTGTTTTAAAATCATACAGAGCTCAATGAACAACACCTTGCCTTTCAATTAGACACCTGACAGCCTTCACCATTGGATTCAACGTTCAGAAATCATAGCAGACCCACAGCAATGTGGTTGACTTTTGAATGCCCTGGGAAATTGCTTAGTAATCCATCCAGTTCAATGTTAATTAGGATTGGGCAACAATTCAAGCTTGCCTTGCCACTATTATCATTTGTAAGAATTAACAGAATAAAGGGAAGGTTTGTTAGCAGGTGGATGTCAGGAGAGATTAGAGCGTGAGTTCGTTGGACGGTTAAAGACAATAGGAAATACTAATGGGACAATGAGAGGAATAAAAGATGGCAATAGAGTCACCAACAGCTACTTTTTGAGAAATAATGAGGTGCAAAGTTACGATTTGTGAGCGTTGAACCCAATGATGAAGGCTGTCAGGTGTCTAATTGAAAGGCAAGATGTTGTTTATTGAGCTCTGTATGATCTCCACTGGAACCATGTAGGAGGACACAGGCATCAATGTGACAACGGGATGAAGAATTAAAACAACTGGAAGCTTGGAGTCACACTTCAGGACTGAGCACAAAGCAGTCACTCAGTAAACCAGCCGAGCAAACTGAAAGATTTCCAAGTTTAAAATCAGAAGATGCTGGAGAAACTCAGCAGGTCTGGCAGCATGAGTGTAAAACAGAAACAGAGTTAAAGTTTTGACTCTTCTTCAAAACAGTTTCACTTGGGCAGAGTGACTGAGAACCTGGGCGAGAGGGGGGAGTAGGTAATGGGGAAGAAGAACAAAATAGGTTTCTTTCAATTTTGTACTCTGTACTAGCCACTTACTAAAGTCAAAGACTGGCACTTTTTACTGGACCTTAGTCAGTGTGGTCCCACCCACAATGAAATATAGATTGCAGTTGGCATCTGATGTGAACTAATGATTAGGAAGTAGACACAGTCATAGAGTCAAACAGCACTGAAACAGACCCTTTGGTCCAACCCGTCCATGCCGTCCATCACACCTGCCTATTCCTGGCCCATACCCCTCCATTTTCTAATCAATGCCCCATTCCAGTGTGCAATATAATTAAACTCCCACTAGGAGGGGGGGAAATGCTTGGCCCACAGCTCAGCAATGTGTAGGACACAGTGAGTAAAGCAAATTCACCTCGATGAATCACCAACGATACCATACCATCAGAGCACTATTATTACAATGGTTATTGGACTCAACCCACAACCCAGCGCTCAGACGTGCAAATCCTACCTTCGCAAGCTGTGAAGGGGAATTCAATAAATGTGCAGGCTGCCTATGGTTATGAAAGCTGTCTGATTTATGAAAGAAACCTCCTGAGAATGCACATAAGCAACTTCACACCATGTGGTTCTGCTACTGGGGCTGAAATCTCAGGATCAAACGTGTGCTAAACACAAGCAGTAATACATGGAATGCAGAATGGCCGGCATGAACCTTTCACAATGCACAGAATTACATGGAGGTCACAGGATAGAAATAGACTGTTCGGCAAAACTGAAACAGGTTAAGAGGTAAAGTTGGCGGGGAAAATGTGACAGGAATTTAAGAAGATATTTCATAACTCTCAACAAATATATTCCACTGAGGGAAAATGACTCTACCAGAAAGATGCACCATTCATGGCTGACTAAGGAAGTTAAGGATGGTATCAAATAAAAAGAAAGGTATACAGTTCTGCAAAGCTTAGTGGAAGATTGAGAAAGCTTTAGAAACTGGCAAAGGATGAGTGAAACAAAATAAAAAGGGATGAAATTGGATTATAAGAGAAAGCGATCAATAAAAAGAAACAGTAGAAGTTTCTGCAAGTTTATAGAAAAAATAAATAAAGCTAAAGTGAGGTTAGATCCTTAGAGAGTGAATTGGGGAATGAAGAATTTGAATCTAGGAAGTAGCTGAGACTTTAAACTCTTTGTCTTTTGTGACTAACTTCACAGAAGAAGACATAAAAAAGCATCCTAAGAATAGTTAAAAATCAAAACATAAAAGGGTAACAGGACTTTACAGAATTCCCATCACTAGAGCAAAGCATTGGGAATATTAATGGAACTTCAGGCCTACAAGTCCCCAATGCTGATCACCTGATTCCTAATAAGTCACTGCCTACACCGTGAACTTCTAAATTGCACAATATTCTTTTATGTGTCCAATGCCTTGTGGAAATCCAATGACTGTATGCCTACAGATTTCCAGCAAACTGGTTAAACATGATTTCCTTCTTACAAAGCCCATGCTGACTCTTCCCGATTCCCTTGTGATTTCTAAATAAATTAGAGTCTGATTAGATTAACATAGAGGGTACGGTGATGGGCTGCGATGGATGGGGCATTGGGAATGTGTCTGGCTGTTCGAGGGATGACAGCTAGAGGTTTCAGGTTTTATTCCTCCTTCATAATGTTTGGTCAGAGTGCAGAAACAATCCTCCAACCTAGCTCATCACCTCAGCTGACAGCCTCTGGGCATCGCAAGAGAATCTGTACAATCTGAAACAAAACTTTCAATTTCTGCTGTTACTCTTTCTGGGTCACCGTTACAGAACAGGTAAGAAGTTCGGACTTGGGAGCAAACATTCAGCCTCTTATGTTTCAATGAGATCCCATCTCATTCTGCTGAAATATATACATTTTCCTACTCAACTCCTCCTGGAAATCAATCTTCATTTCAACTCCTTTAAATCAAGTATATATTTTTTTTAGGTATCCTGCATTTCAGGTGCAGTGATCCTTACACTGCAACTCTCTTGCAGAATCAATCATAGAATCCCTACAGTGCTGAAAGATGCCATTTGGCCCATCAGGTCTGCATCAACCCTCCAAAGAGCATCCCATTCTGCCCTTTACCCTACCCTATAGCCCTGCATTTCCTTCTGTAACCCCCCTAGCCTGCATCTCCCGAGACACTATGGGGCAAGTTAGCATAGCTAATCCACCTAACCGAGGCAAAAGTGAGGATTGCAGATGCTGGAAATCAGAGTCTAGACTAGAGTGGTGCTGGAAAAGCACAGCAGGTCAGGCAGTATCCGAGGAGCAGGAAAATCAACGTTCCAGGCAAAAGCTCTTAATCAGGAATGATGCACATTCTTGGGCTGTGGGAGAAAGCCTACACCAGCAATGTGCAAACACCACATTGCCCAAGTCAGCAATTGAACCCAGGTCACTCGCACTGCTTCATTAACGCCTTTTTGTTAGTGTCACACGCCCTGATGGCCTATCCAACCCTCACATCCAATACAAAACCAGTCCTCACTTTCTGCACATCCTGGGATGGTCACATAGGTTTAAAGATGAAAGTCATGGAAACCCGTCCGCAGGAATGTTTTGCTGAGAAACAAAACCATGGTCGTTTTGGGTCAGGCGTTTGTGCAAGAGTGCTCTCTTGTGGATGAACACAAGCTGCGACACTGTTGTATCGAGCAGCAGCTGCCAATTGATATGATGTTATTGCCCTCTGCTTTACAGCAACAATGGGCAAGAACATGGAAATCTGAGGTCATTGAACTTGCATTGTGAAAGCTGTGTTTGCTCTGGTTTCTGACAGCCAGTGTCAGCGATGCAATCTGTTGTTTCAATCCAATGATACGATCACATCCTGCGGTGCAGTTATTTTTAACAGGAGGCTCAAGTGACCCCCTCCTAGTCAACACTTGAGCTGGAGGGAGATGGAATAACAATCCACAAATGAATCCTGAAACGTCTATGGGCAATTGATGGTTTTGATCTCTGAAATAACATGTTCAATATGTTAACAACTTGTGCTGGTGATCAGTCTTATTCCGACCGTCAGGTTATATCTAATACTTAATCCAACATACGTTGAACCAGATCAGGTAGCGCTCACAATACTTTCCATTATATTTGATATCTATTCAGGGCTGATCTCTGTGCTCCAAGCAGTAAGACTATGTTGGGTGATCTGTGATTTCTTTGAAGGATCTGTCCGTGTCAAGTGCAGGTGAATATTTTATATGCAATCTCCAGAGGCTTCATCAATATTTCCATAAGTGATGGCAAGCTGCAGATTGATGGATGTAATAGAAAACTGCGAGGTGAAGAGTTGCGCTTGCAGGGGGCTGATCTGATCCACAGGATCACTGTCAGAACGGTGACAGCTACTTAAAAGAAAAGAAAGGTACTTACATTCAGGCACTGTTACCATCAGACAGCGCCTGACAAAGCACTCCTCAATTGGACTCGTTTTAATGAAGCTCACGTACTGTAGATTGATGTGTTTTGTTTCAAACTACCCCTCCCTGCTGATACTGAGCTTTTGAAGCTGCCACCAATGGAGACTCAGAACTGCTTATAAACACGCCAGCGTGCCCGCCCCACTCCTCCTCATTCATCTGCAATTTTGTTCGGGCAAAAGCCATTCCCATGATTTGCCGGAAAAAGAATCCTCTGCTTTGATTCCTGTCACTGATTCAAAACTTTGCAAGATGAGAATGGTTCCACCCACAAGGTCTGGGCCAGCGTTTGTTCCCCTTCTGGAATTGCCCCTTGAGAGGGTGGTGGAGAGCTGCCTCCTCCAACCATTGCAGTCCTTGAGGTGGGTGAGGACTTCCACAATGTCACTAGGAAGGGAGCTCCAGGATTTGGACCCAGTGACAGTGTAGAAACAATGATATCTTTCCAAGTGAAGCTGGTGAGTGGCATGGAGGGGAACTTGCAGATAGTAGTATATCTGCTACGCTTGACCTTCTGAGATGTTCGTGGGGCTGGGTTTAAAAGGTGCTGTATAATGGTGCCTTGGTGAGTTCCTGCAGTGCAGCTTCTAGATTGCTATTACTGCCAATACAGTAAGATGGTTGTGAAGGGGATGAATGTTGTAAGGTGTGGATCATGGATGGTGGCAAGTTCCTTGAGTGTCCTTGGAGGTGCACTCCTATTAACAACTGGGAAGTATTCCATCACAATCCCGAATTGTGCCTTGCAGATGGTGGATAAGCTGAAAATGTGTTGCTGGAAAAGCGCAGCAGGTCAGGCAGCATCCAAGGAGCAGGAGAATCGACGTTTCGGGCATAAGCCCTTCTTCAGGAATGCCCAAAACGTCGACTCTCCTGCTCCTTGGATGCTGCCTGACCTGCTGCGCTTTTCCAGCAACACATTTTCAGCTCTGATCTCCAGCATCTGCAGTCCTCACTTTCTCCCCAAAGATGGTGGATAAGCTATGGGGAAACAGGAGGTATTCCTACCCTCTGTACTACTCTTGTTCCCACAGGTGTTATATGGTTAGCCCAGTTCAGTTTCTGTTCAATCGTAACCATCAGGATATTGATAGTGGGGAATTAACTGATATCATTGAATTCCAAAGGGTGATGGTTAAAAATGTTGTGACATGCTTCTGGAGCAATAATGACTTGCAGCCAAGCCTCCTGGCTTGGATGTAGGGACACTACCATTGTGCCATAAAAACCAAAATCACATGTTTGTTTACACACAGAGATATACAGAGATCACCAACAATGGCTAGTTTTGCTCTTGCTGGAGATGTTTATTCCCTGGCATTTGTGTAGCATAAAGTTTGCTTGCCCTTTGTCAGCTCAAAACTAGATGTTGTCCAGGTCATGATGCATTTGGGCCGCTTCAGTATCTGAGGATTCACAAGTGGTGCTGAATATTGTCGAATTATCCCACTTTGGACCTTATGATGAAGCAGCTGAAGATGGTTGGGCTCAGCTCCTGCAGAGCTGAGATGACTAACCTCCAACAACCACAACCATTCTTCAATGTGCCAGGTATGACTCCAACCAGAGGAGAGTTTTTGATTCCCATTGATTCTGGTTTTGCTAGGACTCCTTGACACCACACTTGGTGGCACTAGTGTCATGGGCTGACACTCTCACCTCCCTCTGGAATTCAGCTCTGGAATTCTGGAATTGGCACCTTCCAGCTCAGCACTGCCCTCATGACCTGTCCCACCTGTCAATCTTCCTTCCCACCTATCCACTCCACCCTCCTCTCTGACCTATCATCTTTACCACACCCCCCCATCCATCTATTGCACTCTCAGCTACTTTCTCCCCACTCCCCCCCCCCCCTCCCATTTATCTCTCCACCCCCGAGGCTCCATGCCTCATTCCTGATTAAGGTCTCCAGCCCGAAACGTTGATTTTCCTGTTCCTCGGATGCTGCCTGACCTGCTGTGCTTTTCCAGCAACACACTCTCAATTATGATACACCTCTGCGTTCAAGGAGTCCATTTTGAGGGTATAGCTAACTACCTCACAAGGTAGAGAATATAAGGACGTGCAAAATCTCAGCAGTGAACAGGCCATTCAGCCATGCAAGCGTGAGCTTTTTACAAGATCATGACTGATTCGTCCTAGATCCCAACTCCTTTTTTGTGCCTGCTCACCAGATCCATCAACTCCTTAATGTTTCAAAAATCTATCTTCTTCCTCTTTAAATACTTTCAGTGATGTAGCCTCCGCTGCTGTCTGGGGATACAGAATTTCAGACATTCACGCAAGGCCTCTTATTCACGTAGTGGCTACCAGTTTGTAAACCTTTTCTCTGAGAAACAGGCATAATATGGCACTTTTTGTCACATTAAATCAGCCCCAGGCTATAGTTAGTTAAGACCAGCTTTATCAACCCCCTCAAAAAATGATTTCCTATGGTCAGTTGTCTGCCGCAAGCCCACCCAGTTACAAACAGGAGGAAGTGTTTCGACATGTGAATCATGTTTCACACACTGATCAGCATTGCCTTACTCTTCTCCATATTATATTCTATCTGCTGTGGCTTAGATCATTTACTTAATTTATCCAGATCCTTCACAGTGCTATCAGTGTCTCTCATGCTCATTACCCAACCCACATGGCTTGGTATAGTTGCGAAATGTGACAAGGCCACAACAAGTCCCATGACCCAACATAGGGTGGCACAGTGGTTAGCATTGCTGCCTCACAGCACCAAGGTCCCAGGTTCAATTCCAGCCTCGGGCAACTGACTGTGTGGAGTTTGCACATTCTCCCCGTGTCTGCGTGGGTTTCCTCCGGGTGCTCCGGTTTCCTCCCACAGTCACAAAGATGTGCAGGTGAATTGGTCATGCTAAATTGCCCATAGTGTTTGGTGCATCATTCAGAGGGAAATGGGTCAAGGTGGATTACTCTTCGGAGGGTCGGTGTGGACTGGTTGGGTCGAAGGGCCTGTCTCCGCACTGTAGGGAATCTAATCTAATCTAATCTAAAGTCATCTCTTTCATATCAACAATGAATAATGCATTCCAATAGTGTAAGATTCTTGGGGAGCAGTCACCACAGTTCTGCACATAGTAGGTCACTTCTTGTGAATTTGTGGGTTATAATTTGTTAGATCACTCCAACAGGCCCTCACACAATTTCTCTGATGACTGACATTTCAGTCATCCACACATCATTTCAGCTTGTTTCCTGTTGCCAAGTCAATTTGCAAACTAGCCAGCTAATGTACGATTAATTCTATTTTAATCTCCATTTAAGATGTCCGATGAGGATTCTGATCATAAAGTCCAAATAAATTATATCTGGTATATTCATGAGTGACCTATTGCTTACAAATCCAAGATGACTGTTCCCCATAGGCTATGACCTCTCTCCAGATGAATATTGAACACATTCTGTGGAATCCTCTTATTAAGATTACATGAGATTCTCATCAATCCATCATACAAATATAACCCTGTATTCATTGATGTCCGAAGATGCCTGCTTACAGTTTCATTCTGTTGTGGATTCTGAGGTTTATCCCTCTGACCCAGTTCCCTCTAAGCTATTTTGGTACTCATGTTTAGGTGTACTGATCTTTATCTGAGGTGTAGTTTTGAAGCAAGTTTGACTCGGTCTCAAATTTGTCCACAGCTTTCATTTCTAAAAATATGAAGAATTCATTTGAAATGTCTGTCACTTTCCTAACTCCTATAATATTTCAAAGTCATTTTGCAAAGTATCCATGATTTTAACATTCTACATGATTAATAAAATATCATTTTGTCACAAAGCTGGCGTTTTTTTTCATAAAGCTGTTCCTTTTCTCAAGGATACTGTGTCCTTGATTTTATTCTGAGGGGTCGTAGATGGGCTGGGCTCTGATTTCACTGGTTTGGTACAGAGATTAAATGGTATTTTGTTTATATGTAAACAGATGAGACTTCAGGCCAAAGTGGTCATGTTTTAGAAGTGACCTGTATAATGGAAGGGGAGTGGTCAGCTCTCTAGTTGAGCAGTTCAGTCCAGAACTAGTTGGGAGTTTAGCAGTGGACTGTGTGAACACGCTCTCTCTCTCTTTCTGCCCTTCTAACTTCAGGCTGTAAGCATCTGTTCCTTTTTTTACTGTGTTTTAAGAGGGTTTGCTTCGTGGGACTGTTGTGTCTATTCAGAACAGCATAATTAAGTCTAGTTTAGATAGATTTAGTTCTGTAGAGGTTCTGTTTTCTGTTCTTTGTGCTTTGTTGTGTAATTTTGTGAATACGTTTTTGTCTGTTTTAAAACCTGGTAGTCAACCTAACTAACTTAACCCGGGTAATTTTCACTGCACACTTACCAAAACAAATTGCAAAGTTATGGTCTGGGGCTGCCTGCTTAAGAATGTTTTGACTGGTCTGGCCTAGTCCATAACAATTTTAAAACATTTATCGAAATCTACAGTCTATAATTCCTCTGAACAGTCCTACTGCTTATTTTATTTATCCTCAATGGGCTTTATGCAATAAGTTACCCTGAAATTCTTCAAGTTTTCCACTGCTCTGCTGCCACAAGGTACAGGGCTGGTACTGTGGTGACCTAATGTCTAAGATGTGACAGGAGACTGGAGGTATTCCAATGAAATTCCACAGCCTCGAATGGTTGCAATTGCCTGGTAGGTCAGTTTCTCCCACACATTACCTGCAAACCTGATTATTCCAACCCCCCAACTCTTCCTCCGTGCTTCCTACACTTAAGCTCATTCGAATTTCAGCTGGTCGGATCATGATGCGTTCCAAGTATCCTTCAACCTGTATTTGCTCCAATCATCCTCTCAATGTCACTTCCACCATAGCCTCACCCTTCCTGTCTCTGTAACCTACTCAGCCCAAAATACCTGCAGTCTGGCCTCTTCTTCATCTTACACTTTCTTTTGTCCAACCACTGGCTTTGCTGAATTCAACTGTACATTGAAAATCCTCAGACATTGTTTCTAAAAAGAGCAGTGGAGATTTCTTTGGTTTTCTGACTGTTTATCTTTCAGTCAAAATCAGTGAACACAGATTATCCCCCAGTTTTAGGTGCCCATTCGACATAAATTGGCTCCCATGTTCCCTCAAGCTACAATAGTTATACTTCAGACAGAACTAACTAACTCTCTGGTGGTTGTGGAAGGCGCAATATATGCTCATGTTGGGTAAGGAAGTCTTTTTTTAAGAGACATAGAGCCACCGGCCCTTCAGCCAGCCATGTCCCTAAACACTAAACTACACATAATCCCGTTAGCCTGCACTTGGTCCATACCCTACAACAGAGAAAGTGAGGACTACAGATGCTGGAGAGTCAGAGTCAAAAAGTGTGGTGCTGGAAAAGCACAGCAGGTCAGCAGCATCCAAAGAACAGGAATGCCTGATGAAGGACTTATGCTCAAACCATCAACTCTCCTGCTGTTCACATGCTGGCTGACCTGCTGTGCTTTTTCAGCGCCACACTTTTCAAACCCGCAGTGCCTACAATTCCCTGGTGTATTGAATATAGATGCTTCCTAAATGGTGTGAGAGTATCTGCCTCCAACACCTTTTTTTTATTTCAAAAATATACTTTATTCATAAACTTATTTGGATCTCTATACAATTGGTCTTGCCATTCTTATGCACACATTACATTGCTTTACATCCAGACATCGAAATTTATTTTTCCTATATACAAGTCTGTACATTTACTATCAGTCATTGGGCCTCATTGCTACAAAAGCAGAGCCCGAATGACTGGATAGGCCCCCTGTTCTTCTTAGGCAGACAGATGTTACACGGTGGTCTTTCCCCACCACGCCTTGGCGGCAGCTGCCCCAAGCTTCAGCGCGTCCCTCAACACGTAGTCCTGGACCTTGGAATGTGCCAGTCTGCAACACTTAGTCGGGGTCAGCTCCTTCAGCTGGAAGATCAACAGGTTTCGGACCGCCCAGAGAGCGTCCTTCGCCGAGTTGATGACCCTCCAGGCGCAGTTGATGTTGTCTCGGTGTGCATCCCGGGAAACAGACCGTAGAGCACGGAGTCCCGCGTCACGGAGATGCGCGGGACAAACCTTGACAAACACCACTGCATTCCTCTCCAGACTTCCTTTACGTAGGCACATTCCAGAAGGAGGTGTGTGACAGTCTCGCCCCCTCCCCCCCCCGCAGCCACTTCGAGGGCAGCGTGCGGTGCGGCTGAGAGTCCGGGCGTGCATAAAGGATCTCACAGGCAAAGCCCTTCTCACCACCAGCCAAGCCATGTCTTGGTGCTTGTTGGAAAGTTCTGGCGATGAGGCATCCTGCCAAATGGCTTTGACAGTCTGCTCAGGGAATCGCTCGACAGGATCCGCCCTCTCTGTTTCCAGAAGGGTCTCAAGGACGCCACGTGCTGACCACTTCCTATCTGCCGCCAACAGCTGCTCAGGCAGCACCTTCCATATTTCTATCACCCTCTGGGTGTGAAATAACTTCACAGAGCTCGGTGTCCCTTCACCCAGCCACCTTTTATTTACACGTACACAGTACACAGTACCAACCAGATAAGAGCCAGTCCCTGAAATGATGAAACCTTCTGAATCTCCTGTTTAATTTTTTTTCTAAAGGGCAATGCTGTGTGAAATCTCCTGTTTATTTATTTTTTTCTTTTTTTCTTTTTTCTTTTTTTCCTTTTTTTGGTGTGTGTGTGCAGGTGATCTCCTGTTTTTATTTGCTAGCCAGAGCTCCCTAATTGGTCCACGTTAACAGCCCCAATGAAGGAACCCATAGTCAATGAGACCCACTTGGCCCTCTCAGTCTTTTGCCAGATCCTGTTTGATGATATTGTAATTGGCCTCCCCCCAGTTTAGACACTTCTACACTGCACTTATCCCGCCACTGAGCATTGACTGGTTTTATTCCCTAGGATTAGGTCTAACACTGTCCCACCTCTATTAGGTCTGTCTACGTACTGGCTCAAATAGCTGTCCTAGGTGCAGTTGAAAAATTCCGCCTTGTCTCATCCTTTCGCACTAAGATGATCCCAGTTAACGTCAGCAAAGTTGAAATCCCTAATGCTATGACCCTTTTTCTCTCATGCCTCTCTGTGATTTGCATATATAATTGCTCCTTTGTTTCCTTCAGTCACACCCAGGCAAAGGGAACACCTCTTGTTCTATTTCGAAGCTCTATCCAGACAACCTCATTTAACTCTGCTTATCTGGCATATTGTAAGATAGACTGTTCAGGGGAGATATTAGGAAGCACTTTTACACATAAAGGCTGGTAGAGGTTGGAAATCTCTTCCACAGGCAGCAATCGATGCGAGACCAGTCAGTAGTTTTAAATCTGAGATAAATAAACTTTTGTTAATCAAAGGTATTAAGGGATACAGGTCAATGGAGTAAGGCCAGAGATCAGCAATGATCTCATTCGATGCCATAACAGGTTCAATGGGCTGAATGACCTGCCCTGTATCTATGTTCTTACATAACCAGAAACATCATTGTGTTAAATATTGGGAAAAACGTTCACCATGTCTCTTCCCATTCTGTAATGTTTCCCAGCTGCACCCTGCCTACGAAACCCCTATTTTTATTTTTGTCATCTCTGGACCAAATTATTCCAACAATCCCGGCCATGTGGCTTTCCCGGATTCCATATCTATAAACGTTCAGGTTTCCAGAACTCTGCTGCCTGTGCCCTTGCTTAACGCAAGTCACCCGTCACAGACCACGCCTGATCTACACTGACCAGTACTGTCCTGATTTTAGAATTGCCTAAAAAAGAACAAAGGGTGCTGGAGATCTGAAGCAAGCAGAAAATTGCTGTCGAAACTCAGCAGGTCAAGCAACATCTGGGAAGAGAAAATAGAGTTAATGTTTCAAGTCCAGTGACTCTTCTACAGAAGTAGGAGCAGCTGGGAGAAACGGTGGGACGTGGCGGTGGTGTTAAAGGTTTGGGCAGGTAGGGGCAGTTAGTACTCAGAGTGAGGCAGCAAAAAAGGGTAGTTAGGCCAAGGGATTGCTGATAGTAAGCTAGGGCAATAGGAAAGCTAGATAGCTCATAATGGGGGCTACGAGTGGGAGGAAGTGGTTTGGCTGAAAGCAACCTATTTCACAATAGGACCCGGGGATAGACATGGAAGGAGGTGCTCATACTGTAAAAGCCTTTCACCCAATGTTGAATCCTGAAGGCTGTGGCCTCAGCAGAAGATGAGGTACTGTTCCTCTAACTAGCATTGAGCCTTAGAACAAAAAGAGTAATGTGCTGGATAAGCTCAGCAGGTCTGGCAACATTTGTGGAGAGAAATTCTGAGGGAGGGTCAGCGGAGCTGATACGTTCACTCTGATTTCTCTCCACAGATGCCGCCAGACCCGCTGAGCTTTTTCAGCAATTATTGTTTTTGTTTTGGATTTCCAGCATCTGCAGTTCTTTCTATGTAAATCTTGCAACGGGCCTCACTGCAGCAGGTCCGAGACCGTAATGTTGGCATGGAAACGTGGACGTGGGTTCAAAAGGCAGGCAACTGGAAGCTCAGGGCCGAATGTAGGTGTTCTGCAAAGCAGTTAAACAGTTTGTGTTGGGTCTCCCCAATACAGATGAGACCACTTGTGAGCAGTGAATAATGTAAATTAGATTGAATGAAGCATAGGCAAATCACTGCTTCACCAGGAAGGTGTGTTTGAGGCCTTGGATACTGAGGAGGGAGGAAGCAAATGTTATACCTGCTGTGATTGGGAAGGTGCCGTAGGGTGAGAAGGGGTGTGGAGACTCACTAACTAATACTCCACCAATTATCAGCTTAAATACTATTGTGATTGTAGCAAGGTCAGCCCAGGTGGACCTCATAGAATACGAGTTCCTTGATTGGGGTGTTAATCTGGTTCAATCAGGGAGCCCTGGCTGACAGATATAAACAGGAGTGTCAGAGGTTCTGTTCACTCTGAGAGCTGGCTCTGAAGGAGCTGGATCAGTGTCAAGGACCCTCCACGTGTAAACAAGGGGTGACTTATTGATGGGATACTTGTGGAATTATTTCAAATAGCACCTTTATGGCGCAGTGACCCTACTCCTAGACCAGGTGGTCTGGGTTCATGTTCCACCTGCTCCAGAGGTGTATAATAACAACTATGAACAAGTTGATTAGAAAAATAGGTTAAATTTTACAAAAAAGATACCACCTTTACCTAACTGCTTCTCATTCTGAAGAAGGGTCACTGGATTTGAAAATGAACTGTTTTCTCTTCGCAGATGCTGCCAGACCTGCTGAGTTTCTCCAGCAAACTCCTGTTTTTATTTTAGAATTCTCCACTTTGTTTTTAAGGACTCACCCTTCCTTATCTCTGTGACTTCCCCATCCTGAACTATTTGAGATATCTATGTACATTGACTTTTGGCCTCAAAAGTGATTTAGCTTCAGCACTAGCCTCTAGAATTCACATTCTAAACCTCTCTCCATCTCTACTTCTCCTTTGTGACTGAGCTTTTACCACCATCAGAGGTCTCATTTCCTGATGTGGCTCAGTGTCTAATTTTCAGTGAACAGAACTATATAAATAAAAAGTCTTGTTGTTTCTGCTCAACCAAATTGTTTCTTAAGGATTTGTAAGGAGAAGAAATTGCATTGAAACAAATTTAATCATCATTAATGAACTCAATATAATCAGTTTATTACCCAATCACTCAGACAGATGGACCAGTGATAAATGATCATGGTTCAACAATAATGGTTAAATGTCAAACTCTCACTTCTGAATGTTTCTTCAGTTAATTGCAAAGATTAAAGTCTGTGATAAGTAACATTGAAAAATTTCTGCATTTTATTACAAAAGCTTAATGGTATTCTTGTCAATATTTATTTACACACACACACACACACACGGATGACTTCTGGTACATCATATCCAACAATATAAACTTTAATTAAGATGTGCAAATGAGTGACTAAATTGTTTTGCCATCAATTAATATATGGATAGAGTAATTAATATGTAAATTGAATTTTTCTGGAATTTATCACACAAGCATGATGTTCTGTTATCCCACTCTCTGATGTAATAACTTGATGTGCAACAAATGTGGCAGAGGCATCATCTTTTAACCTTTAAGCCCAAGCTCTGAAATAATTGATGTGTGCTTTGATTTAATTAGTTTTAGGTCTCTCATTCTCATTGTACTGTACCTCAACAATCACAAAATCTCATGATTGCTTTTTCACAGTCATAGACTCAAACAGCACAGAAACAAACTCTTCGGTCCAACTAATCCACGCCATCCACATTCCCAAACCAAACTAATCTCACTTGCCTCTGTTTGGCCCATATCACTCCAAACCTTTCCGATTCAAGAACTTATCTAAACGTCTTTTAAATATTGTAACTGTACATACACCCATCATTTCCTCTGGCAGTTCACTTCACATACGAACCACTTTCTTTGTAAAAGGTTGCCTCTTATGTCCTTTCTCCTCTCACCTTAAAAATATGCCTGTTAGCTTTGAATTCCATCCCCCAGCACCCACTCCCCACCCCTCCACCCCAGGGAAAAGATCCTTTCTATTCACCTTATCTATGCTCCTCATGATTTTATAAACCTCTGTAAGGTCACCCTTCAACTTGCTGTGCCCTATCCAGCCCATCTTTATAACTCAAACCTTCCATTCCTGGCAACATCCTGGTAAATCTTTTCTGAACCCTTTCCAATTCAATGATATCCTTCTTATCAGATCTTGTGGTGGGAGAGCATTTTGGTGATAGTGACCACAACTGCCTCACATTCTACATAGCTATGGGGAAAGAGAGGATTAGGCAAAAATGGGAGGATATTTAATTGGGGAAGAGGAAACGATGATGTGATTAGACATGAGTTAGGAAGCATGGATTGGGAGTAATTGTTCCATGGTAAAGGCACTATAGACATGTGGAGACTGTTAAAGGAACAGTTGTTGCAAGTGTAAAATAAATATGTCCCTCTGAGACAGGCAAGAAGGGGTAAGATAAAGGAACCTTGGATGACGAGAGCGGTGGAGCT
This sequence comes from Chiloscyllium plagiosum, assembly GCF_037043375.1. Taxonomy (NCBI): domain Eukaryota; kingdom Metazoa; phylum Chordata; class Chondrichthyes; order Orectolobiformes; family Hemiscylliidae; genus Chiloscyllium; species Chiloscyllium plagiosum. The sequence continues at coordinate 139,939,965 of NW_028270141.1, forward strand.
TCTCGTCAAAAGGAAAAAGGTAGCTTACATAAGGTGCAGGAAGCTAGGGTCAAGCTCAGCTCTAGAGGATTACAGGCAGGCAAGGAAGGAGCTCAAAAATGGTCTGAGGAGAGCCAGAAAGGGGCACGAGAAAGGCTTGGCAGAACGGATTAGGGAGAACACAAAGGCATTTTACACTTATGTGAGGAATAAGAGAATGATCAAAGAAAGAGTAGGGCCGATCAGGGATAGCATAGGGAATTTGTGTGTGGAGTCTGAGGAGGTAGGGGAAGCCCTAAATGAGTTTTCTTGCTTCTCTCTTTATGAAAGAAATGAACTTTGTAGTGAATGAAACCTTTGAAGAGCAGGTGTGCACGCTGGAATGGATAGAGATAGAGGAAGCTGATGTGCTGAAAATTTTGTCAAACATTAAGATTGACAAGTCGCCAGGCCCAGACCAGATTTGTCCTCGGCTGCTTTGGGAAACGAGAAATGCAATTGCTTCGTCACTTGCGAAGATTTTTGCATCCTCGCTCTTCACTGGAGTCGTACCTGAGGACTGGAGAGAAGCAAATGTAATTCCTCTCTTCAAGAAAGGAAATAGGGAAATCCCCGGCAATTACAGACCAGTCAGTCTCACGTCTGTCGTCTGCAAGGTGTTAGAAAGGATTCTGAGGGATAGGATTTATAACCATCTGGAAGAACATGGCTTGATTAAATGCAGTCAACACGGCTTTGTGAGGGGCAGGTCATGCCTCACAAACCTTATCGAGTTCTTTGAGGATGTGACTAGAAACGTTGATAAGGGTCGAGCTGTGGATGTGGTGTATATGGACTTCAGCAAGGCATTTGATAAGGGTCCCCATGGTAGGTTCATTCAGAAGGTCAGGAGGAATGGGATACAGGGGAACTTAGCTGTCTGGATATAGAATTGGCTGGCCAACAGAAGACAGCGAGTGGTAGTAGAAGGGAAATATTCTGCCTGGAAGTCTGTGGTGAGTGGTGTTCCACAGGGCTCTGTCCTTGGGCCTCTACTGTCTGTAATTTTTATTAATGACTTGGATGAGGGGATTGAAGGATGGGTCAGCAAGTTTGCAGATGACACAAAGGTTGGAGGTGTCGTTGACAGTATAGAGGGCTGTTGTAGGCTGCAGCGGGATATTGACAGGATGCAGAGATGGGCTGAGAGGTGGCAGATGGAGTTCAACCTGGATAAATACGAGGTGATGCATTTTGGAAGGTCGAATTTGAAAGCTGAGTACAGGATTAAGGATAGGATTCTTGGCAGTGTGGAGGAACAGAGGGATCTTGTGGTGCAGGTACATAGATCCCTTAAAATGGCCACCCAAGTGGACAGGGTTGTTAAGAAAGTATATGGTGTTTTGGCTTTCATTAACAGGGGGATTGAGTTTAAGAGTCATGAGATCTTGTTGCAGCTCTATAAAACTTTGGATAGACCGCAGTTGGAATACAGCATCCAGTTCTGGTCGCCCTATTATAAGAAAGATGTGGATGCTTTGGAGCGGGTTCAGAGGAGGTTTACCAGGATGCTGCCTGAACTGGAGGGCTTATCTTATGAAGAGAGGTTGACTGAGCTCGGACTTTTTTCATTGGAGAAAAGGAGGAGGAGAGGGGACCTAATTGAGGTATACAAGATAATGAGAAGCATGATAGAGTCGATAGCCAGAGACTATTTCCCAGGGCAGAAATGGCTAACATGAGGGGTCATAGATTTAAGCTGGTTGGAGGAAAGTATAGAGGGGATGTCAGAGGCGGGTTCTTTACACAGAGAGTTGTGAGAGCATGGAATGCGTTGCCAGCAGCAGTTGTGGAAGCAAGGTCACTGGGGACATTTAAGAGACTGCTGGACATGCATATGGTCACAGAAATTTGAGGGTGCATACATGAGGATCAATGGCCGGCACAACATCTGTGCTGGAACTGCATACATTACTACAGAAGAGGTCTCACTAATGTCCTGTACAATCTATACAATACATGACATCCCAACTCCTATACTCATAGGTCTGAACAATGAAAGCAAGTATGCGAAATGTCTTCTTAACCATCCTGCCTACCTGTGACACAATTTTCAAGGAATTATGTACCTGCACCCCTAGGTCTCTGTTTAACAACACTACCCAGAGCCCTCCCATTCATTGTCTAAGTTCTGCCCTTGTCTGTTTTTCCAAAATGCAATATCTCGCATTTGTCCAAATTAAAGCCCATCTGCCACTCCTCAGCCCACTCACCCAATTGATCAAAATCTCCTTGTAATCTTAGATAACCTTCTTCACTGTCCACTATATCACCAATTTTGGTATCATCCCTCAAGTTAACAACCATGTCTCCTGAACTCTCATCGACAGTGTTGATATCAATGAAGATGTGGGCATCACTAGTTAGGCTAGCATTTATTATTAGCCAGAGGGCAGTTCTGAGTTAACCACATTACTGTGAGTTTGAAGTCATGTGTCAGCCAGACCAGCTAAAGAGATAGGTTTCTCCCCCACAAACAATCAACAAAGTCATCATTAGACTGGAATTTTATTGGATTCAAATTCCACAATCTGTTATGTTGGGATTTGATCCCAGGTCCCCAGCTCTCTGGATTACTAGCCTGGTGAGAATACCACTGTTCCGCCTCCCCCCTTCCCCATCTAATTAGCGTTATTGTCTATTGCCAATATTCTGCATTTTCCCCGTAACCCTGCACACCATTTCCATCCAAGTAATCACCCAATGCCCTCTCAAATGCTTCAGCTGAACACATTTCCATGTAGTGCGTTCCATACCCCAACTACTCTCTGCATGACAATGTCATCACCCAAGGGTAAATCTAAAGGATGCTGGAAGAAGATGCTGGACGTCGTGAGGGTTTTTGGAATCAGCCTGGGTCCTAAGTTCTGTGAATACATCTTTAAATCACTGTCTAATTTTTTTTTTCTTTCCTGCTTTAAGACACTCCTTAAAGCCTACCTCTTTACCCAAATATTCGGTCATCTGTCCTGCTAACATTGGTTTGAGTCACAAGAATGTAAAAAACAGTATCAGGAGTGAGCCTCTTGAGTTTGTTTTCATGATTAAACATGAGTGTGGCTGATTTTTTATCTTGACTGCACTTTTCTGCCTTATCCCATATCGCTTGATTTAATTTACTTGGTAAAATCTATCTATTCTATCCTGGATAATGAACAATGATGCAGCCAGCATCCACAGCCCTCTAGAGAGAGCCTCCTCATCTGAGCCTTAATTAGCCGACTCCTTATCCTGAGGCTTTGGCCCTTTGTTCTGTCCTTTCCATGTGGAAGAAGCAGCTTTTGAGCAATTGGCCTGGTTGATGATGATACTGTGGAGTGCTTCGGAACATTTTGCAATGTCAAAGATGCTATATAACTGTTGAATGGTCACCACTGTCAGAACGATCAACACACTCTTAATGCATGCTTCCATTTTAGCCAAAACAACCCTCAAATCAGCCAGTGCACAATCAAGCTTCTCTGCCATATTGGGGAACAATACAGCATTCCCAACTATCCAGCCAGAGAGTCATCGGGTGGTAGAGATGTACATCAGGGAAACAAACCCTTCAATCCAATAAATCTAGTCCCATTTGCCAGCATATCCCTCTAAACCCTTCTTATTCGTAGACCCATCCAGAAGCCTTTTAAATGCTATAATTATATCAGCCTCCACCACTTCCTCTGGCAGCTCATTCCATACATGCACCACCCTCTGGGTGAAAAAGATGGCCCTTAGGTCTCTTTGAAATCTTTCCCCTCCCTCCTTAAACCAATGCCCTCAAGATTTGGACTCCCTACCCTAGGAAAAAGACCTTATCTATTCACCCTACTCATGCCCCTCATGATTTATAAACCTCTGTAAGACCACTGCTCAGTCTCCATCACTCCAGGGAAAATAGCTCCAGCCTATTCAGTCTCTCCCTGTAGCTCAAGCCCTCCAACCCTGGCAACATCCTTGTAAGTTTTTTTCTGAACCCTTTCAAGTTGTATAATAAGATCTTTCCTAAAGCAGGGGAGACCAGAAGTGAACGTGGTATTCCAAAAGTGGCCTAACCAATGTCCTACACAGCAATGACATGACATCCCAACTCCTGTACTCAATGCACTACACCTTTGATCTTCCCAACCGTCTTCATCAATAGAAATGTACTGCTGACAGGGACCATTAACAGCAAAAAACAATTTCCCTATGTTAACAAAGTTAGGTCTGAGCTGTGCGATGCCAGAGAATCCATTAACTGATGAGATTTTGAACAAGCTGAAGCTCTAACCTCATAGTGGAAAGCATCACGACTATCCTTGGGACAATTCTCTGATTTGTGGGGGCAGCATAAACTGTCCGCAGTTGTGTCTCGGAATTTATCCTTGTCTTTCTTGGTGGAAAAAAAAAGCATTTATCTTGGTTTAAACACCGCACAGAGCTGTCCAGTAACATCTTCAGTCAGAGGAGGCATTAACTGACTGGCCCAGAGTGTCTTGATATACATGTCACATTCTTTAGAATCCTGTGTTAGGTTTAGAGCATGCATTGTGTCATAGCTGATTGACAAGCAGATACTAACCTCAACCCACAATGTCCCTGACCAGCAACGCTGTTAAAATCACTGTTGAGCTGTGCCTCATTCTAGAAATTGGGAACGGCTGAAAGAAAACCCTATTGTTGGGCTTACAAGTGTCAGGAAGGACTTAAAATGCCCTCATTGAGACTTTTGTGTGTTTTCTTTTTCAGAAAATCTCCATAATTACGCTGTCCTTTGACTAAAATTCACAAAACACCGCAAAATCTTTTGTTTACAAACCACAGGCTGAAATTTCCCAGCTCAGCTGTCTGGATGAACGTGAGCAATAAATGCCATGAAAATAATCGACCAAACAGCAACCCTTCGGGGAGCTGCAGCCACACTTGATTTTCTGAAGTTAGCCACATTGAAAACTACAGTTGCTGTCAAAAGCAGATAAAGGAGAACAAGTGACTGCCTACAGAAGGGCTTAGATTTCTCCGTGCAAATAAAAGATTCCCGCCATCAAGAGTGGCCCCTTGGATGTGATTGCATCAAGGTATGCAAGGAAGCAACAAGTCATAGAGTCACGGAGTCATAGAGATGTACAGCCCGGGAACAGACCTTTCGATCCAACTTGTCCATGCCGACCAGATATCCCAACCCAATCTAGTCCCATTTGCCAGCACTTGGCCCAATTCCCTATTCCCTATGGCCCAATTCCCTTCCTATTCACATACCCATCCAGATTACTTTTCAATGCTGTAATTCTATCAGCCTCCACACTTTCCTCTGGCAACTCATTCCATACACGCACTATCCTCTGCAAGAGAAAGTTGCTCCTTAGCTCCCTTTTATATCTTTGCCTTCTCATTCTAAACCTATTCCCTCTAGTTCTGGAACCCCCACCGCAGGGAAAATACTTTGTCTACTTATCCCCTCATGATTTTATAAACCTCTTTAAGGTTACCCCTCAGCTTCCCAACTCTCCAGGGAAAACAAATCTTCCAAACTTGGCAACATCCTTGTAAATATTTTCTGAACCCTTTCAAGTTTCACAACATCCTTCCGATAGGAAGGAGATCAGAACTGCACACAATATTCCAAAGATGACATTCAAGGAGCTATCTCAAAAGTGGACAGGCAAAAAGTCAGCTGTCGAACTCCAGGCAATGGGAGGGCGAGCTGACAATGGACAAGTTGGGATCACTGCAGCTGGCCAGATCATTGAGGTCTGGGTCAAGAAAACCTGATGACCTGGAGACAGAAGAGAAATAGGAGGCCTTTCAGCATCAGCAGATGTAGGAATATTGGTAGGAACTTCCTGGAGCTCAACGCGTACAAGAGCTGAACATCAAACTACTGTAAACTGTGCCGAGGCGTAAGTGCTGGAAAATGGGGTGGGATTGGTTAGGTTGTTTTTACAGGTGCAGCCATGATGGGCCAAAGAGCCTTTTTTTCTGTGCTGTAGATCTCCATGTGAATATTTATTGCCTATAACCTATGTAGAAAAGCAGGTTCCCTGACAAATTCCCCAATCAGGCCTCAGGGTCATGTGATCCGGCCATCATCATGACATCATTCCTTATGCACATGCTCAGAAGCTATTATTGCCATAGTGGCACAATTAACCCTTTATCCTATGTTTTCCTGCAAGACTTTATTTCGTTTAACTGTTTATACTATTTACAAATCCTCCTTCCAAAGTGTCTGTTTTTAAAGAGATATTTGTCTGGGCGGTTTTACCAATCTCCTTGCATTGTATACAAAGTGTTGTTTTCTGAGGATAAGTAGGGTCTGTGTACTTTTTTACTCATTCTCTGGTTTCCTCTCTTGAGGATCAGGCCACATCGTCCAATCTGTGAGCTGTTCATTTTCTGCCAAGTCAAGACTTTCCTGTATCTTCAGATAATGCCACTTTCTGATTTTGATTTTGATTTTGATTGAATTTATTGTTGTCACTTGTACCTAAATACAATGGAACGTTGTGTTTAATCAGCAGTAGAGGCAGATCATAGCAAACGAGGACTTACAGATTATAGAGTGCTTAGATAAAGAGAGGGATACAAGGTTACTGCTGCACTGGGGGTGCACAAAGCAATATCGACGTTAGATTTGAAATTAGAGAGGCCCGTTCAGCAGTCTAGCAACAGCGGTAAGAAGCTGTTCCTGAACCTGTTGGTGCGTGTGTTCAAGCTTCTGTACCTTCTGCCTGACAGGTTGGAAGAGAGTATAACCAGGCTGGGAGGGGTCTTTGATGATCTTTGCAGCCTTTCCATGGCAACCAGAAGTGTGATGGAGCCCATGATGGAAGATTGGCTTCTGTGATGGTCTGGGCTATGTACACAACCTTCTGTGGTTTCTTATAGCCCTGGGGCAGAGCAGTTGCCACACCAGGCCGTTTTGCACATGGATAGAATGCTTTCCATGATGCATCTGTAAACGTTGTTGGGGGTCCTTATGGTCATGCCAAATTCCCTGAGCCTGAGGAAAAAAAAAAGGATTTGTTGTACATTTTTGACTGTCACATCAACGTGGGAGGTCCAGGACGGATTGCTGGTTACCGTCACTCCTAGGAACATCACGCTTTCGTCCCTCTCCACCTCAGCTCCGTTGATGAAGATAGAGGTGTGTTCTTCTCCTTTCTTCCTGAAGTCAATGGGTCAATGGTCAGTTTGTTTTGTTTTGCCGAGATTGAGAGAGATTGTCATCATTGCACCATGACACCCCCCACCCCGACACCACCACCCCACCCCCCCCACACTTTATCTCTTTCCTGTGTGACCAATGTGTGATCTCAGTGGCTGCAGCCTCACAATCTCACTGCTGCTCCCTGAGCAATAACATCTCTCTGCTTCCCTGCTCATGGTGCCAGTTTCTCTGATTGAAGCTGGTTAGACATTTAGACTCTTCCCCACCAGCCGAAGTTTCCAGAGCCCACTGTTTGCATCTGGCTTGGTGATGATTTTCACAGTGTGCGAGTTTTGCCGGGTTCAGCTCTGGGGGCACATTTCTGATTACACGACTTTGTTCAAATGTATGATGTTAATATGGATCCCATTTGCTTTGGGAATTGGTACCACAGCGGATCATCAAGTAGTCCATTCTGTTGAAGCATCACTTCAATTTCACCTCTTACCCTCTTCAGAAAGGGGTCATTCTCAGCAGAGAGATTTAGCCTCCCCTTTCCGTGTGATATGTTATGCAGTGTTCAGTTTTCCCAGGCTTCTGAAGAGTTTCAGGAATTGTTATTTTTAAATTCAGCTCCTGGTTACTGATCATTGATTTAGCCACTGGAAGAATGATGTTGAAGTGCCTGCAGGCTGTGCAGTGATTGCGGCTGGTTATGAATAATATGTTTCTCAGATTTCCATGCTTTTGACATAATGTTACCTGAACCTGAACCTTGACACAAATTGCTCCTACTCCTTGCGATTTGATGGCTGCAGGACGTGAGGTAATTTTTTTGTCAGTCATTCAAGTCCATCAGACAAACTAGTCGCTGGTTCCGTGGCTAATTTCAAATCTGAATAGTCTATTGATTTCAATGTAACCAATCCAATACTGATCCTCATTGTCTACAACCTCCCCAAGAGAAGTGCTTGTTGTTTTTGTGTCGGCTTTCCTTGAGAGTCGGCTGTCTTGTGTTTTATAAACACAGGTTATTTTTCAAAACACAGTTTTTTTTTCAAAATGCAATGTCCTGTTTTAAAATCCTTACTATGCTCTTTCAATCGAGAACCCTCCCAGGTCAGCACTGGAAAAGGACTTGGAGCTGCTCTGCCCTTTCTCAGGCTTTCTGAGGCCCACTGCATTCTGGGATGTTTTGAGTGGAGTCAAAAGGGTCTCATTGTTGACGTGAGCTAACATCTTTGTCTCCTGCAGCACTGCCTGTCCCCATTGCTGGACTATGTTGGCAGTTTCCGGACTGGCCTCAAAATGCATCAGCCACTGCACTTTGACACTGCTGGGTTTCTCTTATCTTGCCACTTGCTTTTTCTGCTAGTGTCATGTTCTAACAGGGTTACTTAGTGATCAGCACCGCTACCTCACAGTGCCAGGGATCTGTGTTCAATTCCATCCTCGGGCAACTGTCTGTATGGAGTTTGCACATTCTCCCACGGTCTGAACATGTGTGGGTTAGGTGGATTGGCTATGCTAAATTGCCCAGAGTATCCAGAGATGCGCAGGCTTGGCGGATGAGCCATGGGAAATGTAGGCTTTAAGGGATAGGATGGGTCCAGGTGGAATGCTCTGCAGAGGGTCAGTGTGGACTTGATGGGCCAAATGGCTTGGATTCCACACTGTAGGGACTCTGTGACTTTACCTCTTTACACACATTCTCAGCAGCGGTTATTAGAATTCTGGTACAATTAACTCCTTATTCACAGCACAGAGCAAAAGCAGTAAGGTTACACTTCAGTATGGAGTGTCTATTTGATGTGTGGGTACATCAGATGTAAATCATGTGTACATGGAATAGGTATTCAACTTAGTAAATAAACAAAACATCAAGGAAATAATATCCCAACACGAAAACAAGTAGATTTTAGCTCTATATGAAACTAGCTTTTGTACCAGTCCCTCAGTGCGTTTACTCAGTAAAAACACAGCAATTTCAGTGGAGATAATGGTCTAGTGGTATTATTACTGGATTATTGATCCAGGTAGCAGTATGGGGACCTGCAGTGCAATTTGAATTCAATAAAAATAAAGCGAGCCATGAGTACGTTGCTGATTGTTGCGAAAGGCCCATTTGGTTCCATTCTGGCCTTATCTGATCTGGTCTGCTCCAGCCTGCTCCAGACCCACAACAATGTGGTTGACCCTTAACTGCCGTCTGGGCAATCAATGCTGGTCTGCTTAGCGCTATCCATACCCTGTGAATGAACTTAAAAAATGAATGTTTGCAAGCTCAAATATGCTTTTGAACTCTGAAATTGCGAAGATTTTGATCTTTCTACACCTTTTAAAATAAAATCTCTGAATTTGAGAGCAACTTGCCAGTGGAAGATGTGGAATAGTGTTCTGGTGTCCACAGGGGAAACATCAGTCTCAAAGACCGCCACCAGCTGACAGCTACCCTCCCACCAACACAGGACTTTGAAACAAAAGTCACGCACTCATCCGCTATCCTGTCATTCCTGACTGGAACCCACTCCACTGTCTACAAACTGACAACACCCCCACATCTCCGGGACTGACTGCAAACATCACCAACCCTAACCAGGTCACCAAGCCAGGAGTTAATGTCTCCAAAGTTCATCCTTCCATGGAAAACTTGGGTAGCTAGGATGGCACAGTGGCTCAGTGGTTAGCACTGCTGCCCCACAGCACCGAGGACACAGGCTCAATTCTGGCTTCGGGCAACTGTCTGTGTGGAATTTGCACATTCTCCCTGCATCTGTGTGAGTTCCCTCCCACAGTTCAAAGATGCACAGGTTAGATGGATTGGCCATGTTAAGTTGCCCAGAGATGTGTAGGTTTGGTGGGTGAGCCATAGGAAATCCAGGGATGGGAGGGTCTGGGTAGGATGCAGTTCGGAGGGTGAGTGTGGACTCGATGGGCCAAATGGGGATGGTATGATTCAATGAGCTGTTCCAGGGTGGGCCAGGGAAGGCGTGGCCACTTGCTCTGCTGGGTGGATTTGGGGGAACAGCTCAAATCGTTGCTGTGGACATTCACGTCAGACCTGCAGAACTGAACCACCGACTCTGAGAGATTCGACCCCATTCACCACTGTGTCGGCTGGAGCTGCTGAAGAAAAAGCATGCTTCAACATCAAACCGCGTCAGCTTCCCCTAGCCAGCCATACAGATTAAACAAACTCCCCCAGTACACTCAGGAAGCCTTCTGTCAGTGGCAGCTGTCTGTGGCAAACTAAATTACTTTACAACTAATCTGCTCACAAGAACAACTATCACTTGAGATACACAGATGCACCAGTGTGATGCCAGCTCCATCCTCTCATCGGATTTATAAATCTGTCCCAGAATCAAATCAGCATTGGTGTGACCTTTCCAGTTTCAAAGGTTCCTTTCTGAAATATTTCTTTTTTACTATTTACTGATTTAATTCTGCTTTTTTTCCACCAAACCCCTCCCCTTTCCTTTAGATAACACTGGCCCCTGCTGCACTACAGTTGAACTGTACAGGGTCCTTTACAATGCAGCATCAAACCTATTTATCAGGCGTGAACTAGAATGTTGATTTCTAATTACTGGCCAAAACGACTCAGTAATCTGTTGCCCCAGGTAGGAATTTCATGCAGGCAAGACTCCTCTTATGCATTTTCTACATAATTTATGCTTTGTCTTTGGAGGAAATGCTGATTCGGAATGTGACCACAGGAAATCAGTAGTGGAGTAGGCCATTCGGCCCCTCGAACCTGCTCCACCATTCAATAGGATCATGGCTGATCTGACATCCCTCATGTCCACTTTCCTGCCCTTTTCTATAACCCTTGGTTCCCCGGCTGATCAAGAATCTATCTATCTCAGCCTGATCTATTCCAGGATAGTGTGCAGGGTAAGGGAGGAAAGAGCTGGCGCATTCACAGATATCTTTGCATCCTCTTTGGCCTCGGCAAGTTTCCAGAGGACTGGAGAATGGCCAATGTTGTTCCTTTGTTTAAGAAGGGAAACAGAGATGGTCAAGGTAATTATTGGGCTGGGAAGCTTGATGACAGTGGTTGGGAAGCTGTCGGAGAAGGTACTGAGAGACGGGTTTATTCACATTTGGAAGCGAATGGACTCATTAGTGATAAGTAGCATGGATTTGTGTGGGGAAGGTCATGTCTCACCAATTACACTGAATTTTTTGAAGGGGTGATAAGAATGATTGATGAGGGAAGGGCAGTGGGTGTTGCCTACATGGGCTTTAGTAAAGCATTTGACAAGGGAGGCTGGTACACAAGGTAGAGTCTCATGGGGTCAGGGGTGAGCTGGATAAACGGATACAAAACTGACTTGGTCATAGAAGACAGAGAGTAGTGGTGGAAGGGTGCTTTTTGGAATGGAGATCAGTAAATTGTGGTGTTCCGCAGGGATCAGTGCTGGGACCTTTGTTGTTTATAATATATACTAATGATCTAGAGGAAAATATAGGTGGCCTAATTAGTAAGTTTATGGATGACATCAAAATTGGTGAAATTGCAGATAGTGAAGAGGATTGTCAAAGGATATAGTGGGATAAATATAGATTGCAGACTTGAGTAGAGAAATGGCAGGTGGAGCTTAATCCAGACAAATGCGAGCAAATGCATTTTGGAAGATCAAATTCAGGTGTGAATTATACAATAAATGACAGAACTCTTAGGAGCATTGACAAAAGAGAGGCATCTGGGCATACAGATCCACAGAACCCTGAAAGTGGCAATCCAGCTGGATATGGTAGTCAAGAAGGCATACAGTGTGTTTACCTTCATTGGCCAAAGTGTTGAATATAAAAGTTGGCAACTCATGACACAACTGAATAAAACTTCAGTTAGGCCACATTTGGAATATTCCATACAGTTCTGCTTGCCACACTACCAGAATGTGGATGCTTTGGAGAGGGTGTCGGGGTTTACCAGAATATTACCTGATCTGGAGGGTTTCAGTTAGGAGGAGAAGTTGGATAAACTTGGATTATTTTAAACGGCCTGATGGAGATCTACAAAATTACAAGAGGCATGGATAGAGTGGATAGTCAGAGGCTTTTCCCCAGGGTGGAAAGGTCAGCTGCAAGAGGGTACAGGTTCAAGGTGGGAAAGGGGGAGTTTTGGGGAGAAGTGCAGGGAAAATCTTTCACCCAAAGGGTGGCGGGGCCCTGGAATATACTCCAGTGGAGGTGGCAGAAGCAGGCACATTAGCAATGTTTAAGGGGTATCTTAATAGAAATATGAACGGGAGGCAAACTGAGGGATAGAAACTGTGCGTTGGCAATAATTAGTGGGTCTAAATAAGGATTGGAATTGGCATAGACTTGGTGGGCCAAAGGGCCTGTTCCTGTGCTGGACTATATTGTATAGGCTTCTGCCCCCACAGCTCTCTGTGGCAAGCAGCTCCAAAGACTCACACACCCTGCGGAAAAGAATTCCTCCTCAGGTCAGTCTTAAACTGATGCCCTTTAATTCTGAAACTACCCTCTCTGTTCCTAGACTCTCCCATGATTCCCCTCCATATTTATCCTGTCATATTTAGCCCTGTAAGGATCCTCTCTGTTTCAATTAGATCACCTCTCATTCTTCTAAACTCCAGTGAGTAGAGTTTGAACCAGTTTAATCTTATATTTAATGGATATTAGGTCTAGTTTCTGGATGGATGCATGGATCACTGTGCAGATCTGTGGATAATCTGAATTCTGGTTGGATAATTTTAATCAATTTTGAATGGCGAAAAGGAGCCAAAGAGGAATTTACACCATTTTGGTTTGATCCTAATGACTCAAGCTATGAATCAATTTTTCACTGTCTTCACCTGAATGGTTAATGCGTGCATCATGCTACCTGTGCACAGCTGACTGAAGAAGATGGATCTGGTCTTTTGCTGGTGTATCCGTTCATATGTCCATGTGATATACTTAAGGTATCTTCTGGATGAGCATTCTGTCTGCTTTCTCTGTCATTAACATCACTACATTACAGGTTAGAGCAACTCTGTAGTTAAACCAACTCTGATAACGTGTGGCACTGGAAAAGACACAGCAGGTCAGGCAGCATCCGAGGAGCAAGAGAGTCAACGTTTCAGGCAGGATCCTTCATCAGTCCTGAAGGGAGTCCTGATGAAGGGTCTTGTCCAAAATGTCGACTCTCGGATGATGCCTGACCTGCTGTGCCTTTCCCAACACCACACTGTATCAACTCTGATTTCCCCGGTATCTGCAGTCCCCATTGTCTCCTAGTTACACCAGGTCTTATTACATTTGAACAGCTGGTCTGAGGGAGTGCTGCACTGGCAACCAATCAGTACTGCAGCAACACCACACTATCAGAGGGTCAGTACTGAGGGAGTGCTGTACTGTCAGAGGGTCAGTACTGAGGGAGAACTGCACTGTCAGAGAGTCAGTACTGATGGATTGCTGCACTGTCAGAGAGTCAGTACTGAGGGAGTGCTGCACTGTCAGAGAGTCAGTACTGAGGGATTGCTGCACTGTCAGAGAGTCAGTACTGAGGGATTGCTGCACTGTCAGAGAGTCAGTACTGAGGGAGTGCTGCACTGTCAGAGAGTCAGTACTGAGGGATTGCTGCACTGTCAGAGAGTCAGTACTGAGGGAGTGCTGCACTATTAGAGAGTCAGTACTGAGGGATTGCTGCACTGTCAGAGAGTCAGTACTGAGGGAGTGCTGCACTGTCAGAGAGTCAGTACTGAGGGAGTGCTGCACTATCAGAGAGTCAGTACTGAGGGATTGCTGCACTGTCAGAGAGTCAGTACTGAGGGAGTGCTGCACTGTCAGAGAGTCAGTACTGAGGGAGTGCTGCACTATCAGAGAGTCAGTACTGAGGGATTGCTGTACTAACAGCAAGTCAGTACTGAGGGAGTGCTGCACTGTTAGTGAGTCAGTACTGAGGGATTACTGCACTGTCAGAGAGTCATTACTGAGGGAGTGCTGCACTGTTAGAGAGTCAGTACTGAGGGATTGCTGCACTGTCAGAGAGTCAGTACTGAGGGAGTGCTGCACTGTTAGAGAGTCAGTACTGAGGGATTATTGTACTAACAGCAAGTCAGTACTGAGGGAATGCTGCACTGTCAGAGAGTCAGTACTGAGGGATTACTGCACTGTTAGTGAGTCAGTACTGAAGGATTACTGCACTGTCAGAGAGTCATTACTGAGGGAGTGCTGCACTGTCAGAGAGTCAGTACTGAGGGAGTGCTGCACTGTCAGAGAATCAGTGCTGAGGGATTGCTGCACTGTCAGAGAGTCAGTACTGAGGGAGTGCTGTACTGTCAGAGAATCAGTACTGAGGGATTGCTGCACTGTCAGAGAGTCAGTACTGAGGGAGTGCTGTACTAACAGCAAGTCAGTACTGAGGGATTGCTGCACTGTCAGAGAGTCAGTACTGAGGGAGTGCTGTACTGTCAGAGAATCAGTACTGAGGGATTGCTGCACTGTCAGAGAGTCAGTACTGAGGGAGTGCTGTACTAACAGCAAGTCAGTACTGAGGGATTGCTGTACTGTCAGAGAGTCAGTACTGAGGGAGTGCTGCACTGTCAGAGAGTCAGTACTGAGGGAGTGCTGCACTGTCAGAGAGTCAGTACTGAGGGAGTGCTGCACTGTCAGAGAGTCAGTACTGAGGGAGTGCTGCACTGTCAGAGGGTCAGTACTGAGGGAGTGCTGCACTGTCAGAGAGTCAGTACTGAGGGAGTGCTGTACTAACAGCAAGTCAGTACTGAGGGAGTGCTGCACTGTCAGAGGGTCAGTGTCGAGGGAGTGCTGCATTGTCGGAAGGTCAGTGCCGAGGGAGTGCTGCATTGTCAGAGGGTCAGTAATGAGGGAGTGCTGCACTGTCAGGGGGTAAGTCACTGAGGTAGTGCTGCACTATCAGAGGGTCAGGGCTGAGGGAGTGCTACACTGTCGGAGGGTCAGTATTGAGGGAGTGCTGCACTGTCAAAGGGTCAGTATTGAGGAACGTACGCATTATCAGATGGTCAGCACTCCTGCAAAAATGCTGTCCCATATTTCCAATTCCTCCACCTTCGCCGTATCTGCTCCCAGAAGGACTAGTTCCACCACAGAACACCCAGATGGCCTCCTTCCTTAAAGACCATAATTTCCCTTCCCATGTGGTTGAAGATGCCATCCAACGCATCTCATCCACCTCCCGCACCTCCGCCCTCAAGCCCCATCCCTCCAAGTGTAACTAGGACAGAACCCCCTCTGGAAAAGCACAGGATGCCAGGCAGCATCTGAGGAGCAGGAAAATCGATGTTTCCGGCAAAAGCCCTTCATCAAGGTTGAGGCTGGGAGCCTCCAGGGTGGAGAGAAAAATGGGAGGGGGAGTGGGGCTGGGGAGAAGGTAGCCAAGAGTACAATAGGTGGATGGAGGTGGGGATGAAGGTGATAGGTCGGAGAGGAGGGTGGAGCAGATAGGTGGGAACAGAGATTGGTAGGTAGGACAGGTCATGAGGATGGTGCTGACCTCACCCTCCACCCCACCAACCTCTGCATAAATCGCATCATCCACCGACATTTCCGCCACCTCCAAACGGACCCGACCACCAGGGATATATTTCCCTCCCCACCCCTTTCTGCCTTCTGCAAAGACCGTTCCCTCCGTGACTACCTGGTCAGGTCCACGCCCCCCAACAATCCATCCTCCCAGGCTGGCACCTTCCCCTGCCACCGCAGGAATTGCAAAACCTGCGCCCACACCTCCTCCCTCACCTCCATCCAAAGGAGCCTTCCACATCCATCAAAGTTTCACCTGCTCTTCCACTAATATCATTTATTGTATCCGGTACTCCTGATGCAGTCTCCTCTACATTGGGGAGACCAGACGCCTTCTCGCAGAGCACTTTAGGGAACATCTCTGGGATACCCGCACCAATCAACCCTCCTGCCCCGTGGCTGAACATTTCAACTCCCCCTCCCACTCTGCCAAGGGCATGCAGGTACTGGGCCTCCTCCACCACCACTCCCTCACCACCTGACGCCTGGAAGAAGAACGCCTCATCTTCTGCCTCGGAACACTTCAACCCCAGGGCATCAATGTGGGCTTCACCAGTTTCATCAATTCTCCTTTCCCCACCTTACCCCAGTTCCAACCTTCCAACTCAGCACAATCCTTTCGGATGTGAACAACATTTGTGTGAATTGGGTTTTTTAATCGATATGAACCTTTCACCAGCTTCATCAAGACAATTCTGCTTACGTCTATTTTCTGGGGCACTGGTAAGACCCCATCAAGAGTACTGTGTCCGGTACTGCTCACTGTACTTGTGGAAGGAAACAGTTCAGAGATTTACGCCATTAATACCTGGAATGAGCAGATTACCTAATGAGGAAGGGCCAGACAGAATAGCCCTGTATTGTCAGAAGGTTAGAAGTGACTTACTTGAAACATATAAGATCCTGAGGAGACTTGACAGGATGGATGATGAGTGGATGTTTCCTCTTGTGGGAGAACTCTGAGGGGTCAGAGGTTAAAAGTTATGGGCCACCCATTTCAAACAGAGATGAGGAAATATTTTCCTCTCAGAGCTTTGGGCACCTTTGAAACTGCCTTCCTCAAAATGCAGAACCTTTGAATATTTTTTAAGGCAGAGGTGAATGGATTCTTGTTTACCCAAGGGATGAACGATTATTCAGATGTTGAGATTAAAACCAGAACCGGTGCGATCTCATTGAATGATGGTGCAGTTGGAAGGGCCAAATGGCCTACCTTCCCTCCTTGTTCATACGTCTGTACAGCTTTGCTTCACAAGGCTGTGATGTTGCAGTTGGTGTGTTCAGGCACATACACCATTTTTCAGCCTTTATACTTAGAGGGCTAGCACACAATAATGTCAGCATGTGTCCTGAGGACTGGCCTTGATGGATACTGGGAGAGTTGGCACATCAGCTGTAACAACAAGTGTAGTGGATGGGCTTGGCATAGGTGCTATAAAGACCATTGGCAACTAGGTATAGGAGCAGAGGTTGACAGGCAAGGGCCATGGCAGAATGGGTATCGAGCCATAAGTGGGCATGGATGCTCAGGGAGTCAATGGCCTAGTGGTATTATTGCTGGACTTTTAATCCAGAGACCCAGGTAATATCGCAGGGATCCACATTCAAATCCTGCCACGGCGGATGGTGGAATTTGAATTCAATAAGTGTTTGGAATTAGGTTGTCTAACGATGACTGTGACTCACTGTTGATTGTTGGAAAAACCCATCCGGTTCACTAATGTCTTTTAGGGAAGGAAACTGGTCTGGCCTACACATGACTCCAGACCCACAGCAATGTGGTTGACTCTTAACTGCTCTCTGGGCAAGTAGGGGGTGGACAATAAATGCTGGACCTAGCCAGCAAAACCCTCATTCCATGAATGAATAAAGAATCTTACGCACCAGTGGGGGTGAGACAAGAAATGGGATGGCATGGATTGGCATAAATGGGGCATGTGGAGTGGGAGAAGGGGTGAGGGCATGGACAGAAAGCTGATCTCTGCTTTGTTGCCTGTTTCAAAGCTTTGACAAAGGCACTGAGGCATGCTTACACCCAACCCGACCCTCCATCCTGCGCTATTTCTAGGCTCACCGTCAATGACTTCCAGAACACCTGGCCAGCCCACCTGGAATGACAATCCAAAATTCCAGGGCAATCCCTCTCGGGTGTGCAGAACTGGGAATTGTCCTGACTCTGCCTTCAGACTTCAGGCTAAGGATTAGCCTTAGGGTCTAATGTTTGAAGTCAGGACCTCACCAGTATGAAGATTGGAAAAATGAAAAGAGAGAAGGGTATACAGTTGGAACTCTCTCAGACATGTGGGGAGGAATCTTTTTAAGGTATCTGGATCTCATCGGCCATCTGGTAAGCTGGTAGGAGACAGCTCTGCCTCTTCTAGTGAAGATCCACAGAGCCCCATGTTAATGGGGAATGGGGAAGCTCCTTGATGGTCTTTGACCCAGAGGTCCTGCCTCCTGCTGGCAATCAATGGGAGAGGAGGAGGCTGAGTCTGTTTACCCACTCACCCCAGAGTCACAGGCTCCTTGGGGGAAAGTGATGTGGTAGGGGAGGTGTCAATTCCAGGGTTGAAAGGGAGAGGGGTCAGGTGGGTCAGAAGCAAGGTCAAAGGGCTAGTTCCCAGCTGGCACCATCATGCCCAATATCCAGTCCTTGTATATGGCACTGATTACCTTTGATTGAGGGACCATCCACCTGAAGTGATAAGATATCCACTTGCTACCATAGGAATGGCCTCAAGCCCTGACTTGGTCACCAATTAGCCATGTAAATGGCCTCAACTATCAGCAGGGAGATGGGTTATTCCCATCATAGGTGCTCTGGCCAGTAAGTAATTCTGTCAGAGGCAGGAAGGAGGAGTGATTTGGATACGACAACTTCCTGCCTAAATTAACTACTCTTCCTGCTTCCAAACTTGCCACTTCTGGGAGGTGAAGGTTCCACCCAATTTGGTCCATGACCATTAGACATTGGAGCAGAGGTAGGCCATTTGGCTCTATTGTTCAGTGAGATTATGGCCAATCTAATAATCCTCCACCAATTTATACAGTCATACAGATGTACAGCACAGACACAAACCCTTCGGTCCAACTCATCCATGCCCACCTGATATCCTAAGCTAATCTAGTCCCATTTGCCAATATTTGGCCCATATCCCTCCAACCCTTCCTATTCGTATACCCATCCTGATGCCCTTTAAATGTTGCAATTGTACCAGCCTCCATCACTTCCTCTGGCAGCTCACTCCATACACGTACCACCCACTTAGTGAAAAAGTTGCCCTTAGGTCTCTTTTATATCTTTCCCCTCTCACCCTAAACCTACGCCCTCTAGTTCTGGACTCCACCACCCCAGGGAAAAGATGTTATCTATTTACCCTGTCCATGCCCCTCATAATTTTGTAAATCTCTAAAATGTCACCAGTCAGCCTCCGACGCTCCAGGGAAAACAGCCCCAGCCTGTTCAACCTCTCCCTGTAGCTCAAACCCTTCAACTCTGGTAACATCCTTGTAAATGTTTCTAAACCCTTTCAAGTTTCACAACATCCTTCCTATGGGAGGGAGAGCGGAATTGCACACAATATTCCAAAGTGGCCTAACCAACATCCTGTACAGCTGCAACATGACCTCCCAATTTCTACACTCTATGCTCTAACCAGTAAAGGAAAGCATACCAAATGCCTTCTGCACTATCCTATCTACCTGCGACTCCACTTTCAAGGAGATATGAACGTGCACTCCAAGGTCTCTCTGTTCAGCAACACTCCCCAGGACCTTACCATTAAGTGTATAAGTCCTGATTTGCCTTTCCAAAATGCAGCACCTCACATTTATCTAAATTAAACTCCATCTGCCACTTCTCAGCCCCTTGGCCCATCTGATCAAGATCCCATTGTAATCTGAGGTAACCTTCTTCGCTGTCCACTACACCTCCAATTTTCCCAATTACCCTTACGTCTCTTAATGACTAAAAATGTGTTTCTCTCAGCCTTAAATATACTTAATGAACCAGCCTGAATGCTAGCAATGGTTAATTTTAAATCTGAAGATGATAGTTTATAACAATCTAAAAGTAGTAAGAGATATAGGGTAAAGTTACAAAGGTATGTATAATTAGGGCACTGATCAGCTATGATCTCAATGAATGACAGAACAGATTCAAGTGGCTAAATGTTTAAATATTTCCAAGAAGTGTCTGGACTAAGAAGTATAATATTGTCATTCAGATCTTTACCGTGTAAATGAAGTTATATATTTCTGTTCTTCAAAAAGATTAGTTGTTTTTTGTACTTTTAGGACTACGTTATTAGAATTTTGACAGGACCTCAAAAATATTCTTCATAAAGTTCAACCAGCAAATGTTCAAAGCAATTTGCATTTTTAAATTTGTTTGTTCCAAGCTGGATTTAGACTTCACACAAAAAAATCAGCTGCAGCTCAACCCAATGGAATAAATGTTAGATTAGCAGCAAACAATTCTGCATTTCCCCCCCATCCTCTGTGCCAACAGCTCTGGAGTAATCACAGCTTCAAATTGCATTTTATGGTAATGTTTTTGATTCTGGGCCCTACTTCAAATGGTGGTCATTTGCATGCCAATTTTCTGTGCCGTCGATAATGGCAAAATTGATAATAAAGCTACTTTGGATGGCTTTTGATGCCAGATTTGCAATGTTTTTGATTTTAATTTGATTCAGGAAATTGGTTGCTATCTGCGGATTAAATGACACCAATTAAGTGAATTGTGAAGTAGCAATGCAGAAGGAGGCCATTCGCTCCTCTGGGTACATGGATTGCAATTGTTCAACTAAGAATGTAAGAACTCGGAACAGGAGTTGCCAATTCAGCTTCCCCCCCCACCCCAGGCTTGCTCCCCCCTTTAATACAATCATGACTGATCACATCTTGGCCTCAACTGCACTTTCCTGCCCACTCTCCATAACCCTTCAACCTGTTACAAATCAAAAATATATCTGTATATTAAAGCATTATATTTCAAAATTAAGGATTTTCCATCATAGGCAGATAAGTCAAATGATTTTTTAACCCCTATGACACTGACAACAAGTCAATTCATCTCTTTGGTGTTCACTTCTTCACTGGATTATATTGATGCGCTTGCAGCTGAGGAATACAGGTCCAGAAAATTTAAATTTATTGTTTGAAAATGAAAGAAAACAGGAAGTTAAGTTTGAATTCTAAAATAGATATGTCAGTCGTAATAACTAATGAAAAGGAAGATCAATAATAATTTAGAGAAAACAAGGAAGGAAAAATGATTGCAAGTTGGGAGCCGTAGTTGTCAAATATCTTTATTATAGGAAATATTTCACTTACTACCATTATAGAGTCATAGAATCTCTACAGTGTAGAAGAAGGCTATTCAGCCCATTGAGTGCACAACAAACCTCCAAACAGCATCCCATGCAGACCCATCACATCCCGGTAACCCTGAATTTTCTCACTGTGCTGAATTATAGCTTTGCTATAATAACTTGTGCTTTCTTCTAACACTTTTGATAATTGCTTTCACAGTTAAAAAGGTGCTTTTCACCAAGAGACGTAATTCCAAGGATTGTAATCTGAGACAAAAACAGAATTTGCTGGAATATCTCCGCAGGTCTGGCAGCATCTATGGAGGGAAAAACCAGAGTTAACGTTTCAGATCCAGTGACCCGAACTCTCAGTTCTGAAGAAGGGTCACTGAACCTCCAATTTCTCTCTCTATAGATGCTGCCAGACCTGTTGAATTTTTCCACCAATTTCTGTTTGGGGTTCTGATTTCCATTGTCTGCAGTTCTTTTGGTTTTAATTAAAATCTGGCTATTTTACACAAGCTGTGTATGAGAAAGCAAACAACAAGGAAGGAAATTACCCTTTTAATTTCCAGAACTTGCCAGAGACTAATCAGGTCCCTCTCAGAATTCAGAAGGTGTAAATTGCCAAACTCTTGCGATGCGATTAAGACTGACATCACATTTGTAGGCGGCACGGTGGCACAGTGGTTGTGGGCGGCACGGTGGCACAGTGGTTAGCACTGCTGCCTCACAGCGCCAGAGACCCGGGTTCAATTCGCGCCTCAGGCGACTGACTGTGTGGAGTTTGCACGTTCTCCCCGTGTCTGCGTGGGTTTCCTCCGGGTGCTCCGGTTTCCTCCCACAGTCCAAAAGATGTGCAGGTCAGGTGAATTGGCCGTGCTAAATTGCCCATAGTGTTAGGTAAGGGGTAAATGGGTTACGCTTCGGCAAGTCGGTGTGGACTTGTTGGGCCGAATGGCCTGTTTCCACACTGTAAGTAATCTAATCTAATCTAATGTAAGTAATCTAATTTATTTACTTCAAGATTAATTATACAAGCAGAAATATAAAGCAATAAATTAGCACAATGCAGCTTGATGTACCACATATAACAACAAATGGTTAAAGTCCCATTTCAATAACTTAATGGAAACATTACTTGGACAATGGACAGTGTAGAGTCAATGATTTGTTTCATTCAATACCACCATTTCGAATGGTTCTATGTGGTACTGCAGCAGATACATTGGCTGCTGCATATTCACTGCATTTTCTTATATTAATGGTCTGGGTTTGTGAAAGATCTTTAAAATTAGTCTTACTTCCAACTAAAATTCTAAGGAAGGTGATTTACTTGCTTTTTTTTCTGGCTCTCTCTGTATTTGATTTGATTTATTAGAGTCACATGTACAGTGAAAAGCTTTGTTTGCGAGCAGCACAGGCAGATCATGGCAAGCAAGGACATACAGATCATAAGGTGCTTAGACACAGTGAGGCGTACAGGTTTTACTGCACAGGAGGTGCGTGAAGCAAGATCAACGTTAATAAGATCAACATTATTTGAAGTTAGAGAGTCTATTTATCAATGTAATAACAGTGGGGAAGAAACTGTTCATGTACTTACTGTGTGTGTGTGTGTGTGTGTGTGTGTGTGTGTGTGTGTGTGTGTGTGTGTGTGTGTGTGTGTGTGTGTGTGTGTGTGTGTGTGTGTGTGTGTGTGTGTGTGTGTGTGTGTGTGTGTAAGCTTCTGTATCTTCTGCCAGATTAAAGAGGTTAGAAAAGAGCATTGTGGGAGGGACCTTTGATGATGTTGGCAGCCTTTCTGCGACAATGAGAAGTGTAGCTGGAGTCCATGGATGGGAGGTTGGCTTCTGTGATGGTCTGGGCTGTGCTCACAACCTTCTGTAGCTTCTTACAGTCCTGTGCAGAGCAGTTGTCATTTATGCAGCATCACCTGATGAAGGAACAGCACTCTGAAAGCTTGTGATTTCAAATAAACTTGTTGGACTATAACCTGGTGTCGTGTGACTTCTGACTTTGTCCAACCCAGTCCAACACCAGCACCTCCACATCCATGAGAAAGGATTTCTTTTGTTTCTTTGGCACTGCCACTCACTCTGCAAGCCTGCTGAAGAACACTGATAACCTCAACAGGAACGTGGACTGGGAGATGTTCATGGATGAAGGTACATGAAGCTGAACTAACTTGTCCAATAGATTGCATGTGGGCTTCTAAAGAAACCAGTTCAATCCTCACATCCATGCTGATCTCAATCCCAGTTCATTCATACTCACTGATAGTGACTCTTAGCCAGATCTCTCCGTGATATGCCCTGAAGAAGGGCTTATGCCCGAAATGTCGATTCTCCTGTTCTCTGGATGCTGCCTGACCTGCTGCGCTGTTCCAGCAACACATTTTCAGCTCTCCGTGATATGGACATGTTTAAAATTGGGAAAGTGAATCATAATAAGTTAATCTTTTAAAAAGCTGCCAAACAATCATTTCTTGCAGCCATCATTCAAGCTAACCTGGGATAGGGGCGCAAAGTTATCAAAGAGAAGATCCGAAAGAACTGAATGTGAAAGGGGTTAAAGTGACCTCTCATTTCAGGGGAAACTGGAGAGTGAAGGATATGGTGTTAGGGATGATTAGGGTTGGAGTAAGTGGAGCGTGTTGACAGTCATGGAGCAGTTGGTCTGAGTGGCATGTTTAAATGCTGTAAATGCAGTCACACTGTCTATTACAGTCTCCACTTTGGATCAAACTGACCGTTGCATTACAGAGCTGGACATTATTGGGGGGGGTCAGTCAGTAGGGTCACACACTTTTCTCAAGTCAGGAGGGGCAGCTTCCTCTCTGCACTTGCTAATGACCCACCATCAAGGCAGCATTTGGTCTGGGACCAGAAATGGTGATAGACTGCAAGCGACCTCTCCGAAGAAATGGAGAGAGAAATCACTGCGAAGTAAATACCACAACAGCATAGTTTGGCTGCATAAGCTTCATTTCCATTTCAGTTCCTGTGCCAGGAAGAAGCCAGCAGATGGTCACCACAGCTGTGAGGAGAGACAAGGAGCTGGAGGTAGTGATATCAGAGTGACAGTATGGTGGATATGAGTTAAATTATCCATGGTCTTGATCATCCCTATTAACATTGACGAAAAGCTTCACATTTCCTACACATCAATTCGAGCCTTGGTTTGAAAAGTCAATAATTATACAATGCATTCACTGTTAATGTGCCATTCGTTTCATTTTTAGTCCAAAATTATATATTTAGGTACCAACCAGTGAATAATTACCATTTTAAACAGGCTTTTGAATATGCATTAGTGGAAGGAACATTCAAAGGGTCACACTAAATGCCTCCGTAATACTGTATCCAAATCCCTTGGTTCAGAAAGATGTGAATAGTGTGCATCCATAATGGAATAAAAAGCTTTAGTTTTCAATGCAACAATGAATTAGAAATAGAAGAATACCATCAAAACCTAAATGGGGAGACACAAGAAGAGTTGAGCATCTGAATATATATTGGCTTTATTGATTCACAAACACTCATGGATCTTTTTAAAGGGACCATCATTCTTAGTCAATGCTGTGAACAGCCAATGGCTTTGTGGAGTATGAGGCATTTAAAAGCAGGGCCTACAATAGATTGCTATGTCACTGAACCTACCTTCAGATAGAAATTAATACAGGACTGAAAGTTATTTCTTATATTGAAATTTGACATGAATAGTCTGCAAGAGCTATTGGAAATTATGTAGCAACGGAGTCTACTTGATATACCATCCTACAGGAAGGATTTATGGCAAAATTACTGTCTCAGAATTGTGGCAGCCACTTTGAAGGCACTTAGGATCCCTGCACAATGGGCATCAATCTGCAAAACAGCATTATTTTGGTCTGAAACCATCTGAGCACTCATATGTTCCATTTTGATTGATGGAGCCCTCAATGGTTCTCATCTGTAACGCTCCAGACTCCTAAAAATCATCCAGGAATAAAGGTCACGTGCCATCGCTGACTGATGTCTCTTTTCTATCATAAAAGTGATAAGGTTGGTTCCAACTCAAACATGGCACCTGTCACCTTCTTTGTATGTTTATCAAACTGTAGCTTAGTTCAACTTGACAAACGTGTCCTGCAAGAATCTGACTGTACAAAAGGATTTGTGACTCACCCAGCCAGCCATCTTACTTCTTAAGTATGTCACTAAGTCAGTAGCAGCATGTCAGGAGAGCTCATCAAATGTTACGTTTTATTGTGAGGGGAACTGAATGCAAGAGTAGGGAGGTTTCGCTTTAGGCATATAGGGACTGGTGGCTTATGTCCAGTCCTGGTCACCGTAATTACAGAAGGATGTTAATGCACTGGAAACAATTCAGAGCATGTTAACTGGATTAATACCTGAAAAGAGCAGATTATGAGGAAAGGATGGACAGGCTGGGCCTGTATCCTCTGGAGCTTAGAAGAATCAGAGATTACTTCATTTAAATATATAAGAGGCTGAGGGGACTTCATTGTTGGATATGGAAATGATGTTCCTTCTTCTGGGAGAATCTAGAACTAGGGGTCAAAGTTTAAAAATAAAGGGGAACCCACTAAAGACCAAGATGAAGGAATATTGTTTCCCTCAGACAGTTGTGAGAATTTCAGAATTTCCTTCCTCAACAGGCGGTGGATGCAGAATCTTTAAATATCTTAAGGCGTGGGTAGACAGATCACTGATTACCAAGGAGATAAAAGATTATCAAGGCATGTGCAGGAATGGAGGGTTGAGGTTAAAATCAGGTCAAACATGATCTTACTGAATTAAAGAGATGGCCTGAAAAGCCGAGGGGTCTATTGCTGTTCCTTTTAACATGTTGATAACGCAGATCAGTCATTTGCTCTACAGTGCTGCAGGCATCAAAAATATATGCTCTTTAATGTACTCAAATTGGCGTGATCTGCTCAGTAAGTCTGTCTCCTCAGAAGTTTCCTGAGGAAATTCATCTTCAGACCTGTGGAATTTGTCACTAATCTCCTGTCCAATTCAAGCAGTGTTATGTGTTAATCCAATGGGATTCTCATCCTTCCAATAGGTACCACAACTGAAAGTTGACAAGACTTCAGGAATGTTTGTAAGCTGAGTGCTATCTTCCACAATAAAAACAGAAAGTGATGGAGAATGTCAACAAGTCAGGCAGCAAGAAACAAGAATTTCTCAGAGTTTCATGGACAGAGAAAGAGAGATTACATTTCGAGTCTGGTATGACGCCCCTTCAGAATACAAGAATCATACCCGACTTGAAATGTTAATTCTGTTTCTCTCTCCATGGATGCTGCCAGACTTGCTGAGTTTCTTCAGCACTTTTTGTCTTCCTTTCAGGTCTCCAGCCTCAGCACGTATTTTGCTTTTATTTGCAATATTCAGTGGTTTACTGTTTCATTATGGGTGTCTCGTGTCTGCTCTGAGTGTGAGATTAGTTAAAGGTGCGGGTTACTGAGAAAGTGGAGACCAACTGTCTGTCAGAAGCTTGAAGGAATAGACAGTTCAAAGCGTTGAGTAAAATTTCTCTTGATTGTGCATGCCATCTCTGCATATTTCCAAGGGTATGAGTCTCAATCTGAGGGCTGGAATAAATAAGGAGGACATGTATATAGCTGAAAAATGTTCAATGCAGTTGGAAAAGTGCACAACATTCGATTGAAGACCAGTAATTGAAACCAACAGTAGCTTAGCTTTAAGAAGCGCTTCAAATTAGGGGCCTGCAAGGTTTACAAACCTGATTTTACACTGCTGTCCAGAAGGTCCAAAACCATCAGTGGATCCTTCCAAAGTCATGAATCACAGCATCCATACAGTGTGGAAACTGGCCAATGGCCCAACAAGTCCACACCAACCCTCTGAACAGTAGCCCACCCAGAATCACTCCCTCAAGCCTATTAGTCTACATTTCCCCCTAACTAATGCACCTAGCCTACACATCCCTGAACATTCTGGGCAATTTAGCGTGGCCAATTCACCTAGCGTGGTCACCTTTGGACTGTGGGAGGAAACCCATGCAATACGGGGAGATTGTGCAAACTCCACACAGACAATCGCCCGAGGCTGGAATCAAACCCGGGTCCCTGGTGCTGTGAGGCAGCAGTGCTAACCACTGAGCCACCGTGCTGCCCAAGAGTTGCTGGTAACCGCAGAAAAACTAACCATCTCTGCCACATTATAGGAAGGATGTGAATGCATTGAAGAGAGTGCAGAAGTGATTTACAAGAGAGGTTCCAGGAATGAGAAACTTTGGTAATGGGGATAGACTGAGCAAGTCAGGACTGTTCTCCTTGGAGAGAAGAAGGTTGAAAAGAGATTTGACACGGTCTTCAAATCTATGTGCAAGCTGGACTAAGTCAATAGAGAGAAACTGGTCCCACTTGGAGAAGAAAAAGAGAATTAAAGATTTAATGTGATATGCGAAAAAGGCAGGGTGATGTAAAAACAGCAGCTGGATGGCTGGCTCACTTGTGATGCAGTGTGATGCCAACAGAGTGGGTCCAATTCACATACTGGTTGAGTTTATCACGAAGGACTCTTCTTCTCAACCTCTCCCCCCACCTGAGGCATTGTGACCCTGAGGTTAAACCACCCACCAGTCATCCTTCTCCAGAGAGGTGGAGTGGATCTCCAGCAGTTCTGGTCACTGCACTACAGGAAGGATGTGGAAGCTTTGGAAAGAGTTCAAAGCAGATTTACTAGGATTTTGCCTGGTATGGGGGGAAAGTCTTAGAAGGGAAGGCTGAGGTACCTTGCAGCTGTTTTCGTTAGAGAGAAGAAGGTTGACAGGTGACTTAATTGAGACAGATAAGGTAACCAGAGGGTTAGATAGGGTGGAAAGTGAGAGCCTTTTTCCTCAGATGGTGATGGATAGCATGAGGGGACATAGCTTTAAATTGAGGGGTGATAGATATAGGACAGATGTCAGAGGTAGTTTCTTTACTCAGAGAGTAGTAGTGTGGAACACCCTGCCTGCATCAGTAGTAGATTCGCCAAGTTTAAGGGCATTTAAATGGTCATTGGATAGGCATATGGATGAAAATGGAATAGTGTGGGCTTCAGACGAGTTCCACAGGTCAGTGCAACATAGAGGGCCAAAGGGCCTGTACTGTGCTGTAATGTTCCTATGTTCTATGTTCTATGTTCACTACGGTGAATTTATCTTGATTTCGATGCACTGCCTGGAAAGGTGGTGGAGGCAGGTTCAATTGAGCCATTCAAGAGGGCACTGGATGATTATTTGGATAAAAATGGTATGCAGGAGTATAAGGTAAAGAGAGGAAATTTGCATTGTCTATAAACCTGGTGCAGGCATGATTGGCTGAATAGCCTCCTGCTGTACAATATCCCTGTTCTGTTATTCTGTAAGTTCTAATTTCCACTTTCTTCAGTAAGCGTTAGCATTTCCCATTTGACTGTCTTTATGTCTTTAGAACAACCCACAGCAAATGGATTGCAGCAATTCAGGAAGGCAGCTCACCACCACCTTCTCAAGGGCAACTGGGGATGGGCAATAAATACTGGCCAAGCCAGTGATGCACACATCCAATGAACGAATAAAGAAATGATGCAGCTAGATATCTTACAGCGTTCAGGGTATTTTACAGCACTCAGGGTATTTTACAGCACTCGGGGTATCTTACAGCACTCGGGGTATCTTACAGCACTCGGGGTATCTTACAGCACTCGGGGTATTTTGCGGATAAGGGAGACCCACTAGGAAGGCATTTTGCCTTTTGTCATCGGGACAAACTGAAATCGCCAAATTTCAAGTGATCAGAACTAAATACCAAGGGGACATTGGCTAATGACTGGTTGGAAGTTGTTTAGCCAGGGCTGATGATGAACTATAATCTCCCTAATCTGCTGGGTAACTCAAAAAAAGGCACAAGCATGAAATATATTTCTTTGGTTTGCAGAGATCAAGACCCTCATAAGTTCTGTCTTTTCCCACCCTGCTATCCCTGTGTCTCCCCCCACCCTCCCTCTAGCCTTTGAGCCTGACCCTCATCTCCCTCATGACAAAGTTGAGGTGATGACCTAGACCGATTAATCCAGAAACTCAGTTAATGTTCTAGGGACGAGTTCAAATCCTACTATAACACTTCCTCTCCACATGATATCAAGAAATGTTTGGAGACACTGAATACTGGAAAGGCTACAGGCCCTGACAACATTCCTGATGATGTGCTCCAGAACCTGCCGTTCCCCTAGCCAAGCTCTTCTGGTATAGTTCCAACCCTAGCATCCACCCAACAATGAGGAAAATTGCCCGGATATTTCTTGTAAATTAAAGCTACTCTCGATCATCAGTAAGGTGATGGAAGGTGTCATTAACAGTGCTATCAAGCAGCACCTGCTCAGCAATCACCTGCTCAGTGACGCCCAGTTTGGGTCCCACCAGGGCCACTCAGCTCCTGACCTCATTACAGCCTTGGTTCAAACATGGACAAAACAGCAGAATTCCAGAGGGAGGTGAGAGTGACAGCCTTGGGCAGCAAGGCTGCATTTGACCAAGTGTGGCATCAAGGAGCTCTAGCATAACTGGATTCAGTGGGTATCAGGGGGCAAACTCTCCACTGGCTGGAATCATTACTGGCGCACGGGAAGCTGGTTGTAGTTGTTGGAGGTTAGTCATCTCAGCTCCAGGATATCTCTGCAGGAGTTCCTCAGGGTACTGTGGGCAAGTAACTTGCCTCCTGACTTCCCAAAGTCTGTCCGTCATCTACAAGGCATGAGTCAGGAATCTGATGGAACACTCCTCACATGCCTGGATGAGCGCAGGCCCAACAACACTCAAGAAGCTTGACATCATCCAAGACAAAGCAGCCCGCTTGATTGGCACTGCATCCACAAGCATCCATTCCTTCCACCACCAACACTCAGTAACAGCAGTGTGTACACTCTGCAAGATGTGCTGCAGACATTCACCCAAGATCCTTAGACAGCACCTTCCAAACACACAACCACTTTCATACAGAAGGACAAAGGCAGCAGATACATGGAAACATCATCACCTTCAAGTTCCCCTCCCAACTACTCACCATTCTGACTTGGAGACATATCACCGTTCCTTCACTGTCGCTGGGTCAAACTCCTGGAATTCCCTTCCTAATGGCATTGTGGGTTAACCCACAGCAAATGGATTGCAGCAATTCAGGAAGGCAGCTCACCACCACCTTCTCAAGGGCAACTGGGGATGGGCAATAAATACTGGCCAAGCCAGTGATGCACACATCCAATGAACGAATAAAGAAATGATGCAGCTAGATATCTTACAGCACTCAGGGTATCTTACAGCACTCAGGGTATCTTACAGCACTCGGGGTATCTTACAGCACTCGGGGTATCTTACAGCACTCGGGGTATCTTACAGCACTCAGGGTATTTTACAGCATTGCATTTGACGACTTCAGAATGTGAACACCCTCCTCCATGGTTATTACCTTCCCCCTACTCCTGTTTTCTCTGGGTTGCTCCCAGCACAACTCACCCATTTTCAACTATTCCTACTTCTTATGCCTCTCTCAGCTTATCACCAGCATTCCCTTTGCTTTCCTGTCACTTTTCTCTCCCTGTTTTTGTGTTCCTGGCACCATCTCCACGTACTGTATTTATACACCACCTCCCCCACCGTCTTCAGTGTAAATAAAATCCTTTCCTGACTGTTTTCAGTCCCAACAAAGGGTCATTGGACTTGAAACATTAACTATGTTTCTCTCGACAGATGCTGCCAGACCTGCTGGGTTTCTCCAGCACTTTGTTTCAGTTTCAGGTTTCCAGTCTTTGGTTTTATTTTAGTGTCACATTAGCCAATTAAACTGTGTGATGCCAATGATACCGTCACTTCAGCTGTTTCCGATGGACTTAGGGATCTCTGTATGAGGTCCCTTTTCAAATCTCCACTGGGAGCGGCAGGCAGCACTGCACAGACCCACAGGACACTATAGCGCTTCTTCAGTTTGGTCTGTATCTTTAGAGTTCAAGTGCGCTAACAGAAGCTGCAGCTCATTAGCTTAACCAATCTCCACATAATAATTAGTGCTTCTCTGTAATATTTCTTAAAAAAAGGATAACACTTTACTTCAGTTCCATGGAAGCTCAATCATTGACACATCCTAGTTTGAGGGGATTTAACATCTTCCACTGATCTACTTATTACTTTTATTTTCTCCCCAACGCATTAGTCCATACCTTGTCCCTTTTCTACCCAATCGCTTTAATTAATTTTCATGCCATTGTAGAGAGGTGGACCTCATAGAATATGGGTTCCCTGATTGGGGCTGTTAATCTGGTCCAGTTAGGGAGCTCTGGCTGACAGATATAAACAGGAGTGTCAGATCTGCTGACACTCTGAGAGCTGGCTCTGAGGGAGCTGGATCAGTGTCCAGGATCCTCCACGTGTAAATAAAGGATGACTCAGTGACAGGATTCCAGCCTTTGTGGAGTTATTTCAGCCAGTTATTTCCATTCTGAATTTTTAATCTATTTTTATTGTGAACCGAATTAAATTAGGGGACTATTTCTGCAAGCACTTTCTAGTCGAGGTCACATACTTGTCTTGCTTCACTACTTAGAAGCACAGCATCATTGCTGCTGCACCCATGACCTGCGATTAAGAAACCTTCCTGAGAGCATCAAACACACCCATCCCACTGACTATGGCCTTGCTGCTATACTAGTTTGAGGATGTTTGATCTCAGAAACTAAGTAGATTCAGGATGGGAGGCTTTGTTAGAATAGCAGGAAGCATAAGGGCTGTGTGGGC
The DNA here is from genome assembly GCF_037043375.1 of Chiloscyllium plagiosum. Taxonomy (NCBI): domain Eukaryota; kingdom Metazoa; phylum Chordata; class Chondrichthyes; order Orectolobiformes; family Hemiscylliidae; genus Chiloscyllium; species Chiloscyllium plagiosum. Next base: position 139,971,717 of record NW_028270141.1, read on the forward strand.
CAGTGGTAACATTCTCATCTCTGACTCAGATATTCTGGGTTCAAGTCCCACTTACCTTGGACATATGTCTAAACATTATGACTTTTTCTTTAAAAGGAAAACTCTTACATTTTGACCGCAGAGTGTGCAAAACAGAAGCAGACAATTCAGCCCCTCAAGCTGCATGGCTGATCTGTTTTTGCGTTTTGAGTTCTACGCTCCCATCTCCTCCCAAAAGCATTTGAATCTCCCGCATACCGAGAATCCGTCCATAATAATAAAAATCAAACAAAGAACGGCAGATGCTGGAAATCTAAAATGAAAACAGAAATTGTGAGAGAATCTCAGCAGCATCGGTAGAGGGAAAGCAGAGTTTGGTTTAGAGTCCAGCGACCCTTCTTCAGAATGTCACTGGACTCAGAACGCCAACCAAGAATCTATCCAACATTCTTTGACATTGCCTCCACCAGAACCTGAGATAGAGAGTTCCAACATCACACAAGCTTCTGAGGGAGAAACAAATTGCCATATCCTCCTCCTGAAAGATTGGCTCTTAATTTTAAAACAGTGCCCCCCCCCCCCTCCCCCCGCCAAATCCACCCATCCAGTTTCGGACTGACCCATGAGGGGCAACGTTTTTTTCAGCAGTCACATTGTCCAGACCCGATCAAATTTCATGCATTTCAACCAAGTCGCCCCCTCAGTTTTCTAAACTCCAGTGGAAACAAGCTTTACCTGTCCAAACGTTCCTCATCAGGAAAACACATTCCTTCCAGGTATCAGTGCAATGAATGTGCTCTGACCTGCCTCCAATGCATTTCCATCCTTCCTGCAGTAAAGAGAACCAAACTGCACACAGTGTTGAAGGTGTGGGTCTCCCCACTGCCCTTTATAACTGAAGCATATTGTCCTTACTTTCGGATACCTCTCATAATAAAGAATAGGATTCCTCTAACTTTCTGGATTACTTGCTGTGGCTGTCGACCTTTGGATAGTTAGTCTCCCATCGTTACGGCTTTATAAGTAATCCAACCCTCTCCAGGCTTCTGCCTCTCTCTCGGATGTTTACTTTGATTGTGAGGAGGCTGGGAGGATGTATCTCGTCATGATAAACTCCCAAAGAACTGCGGATGCTGGAAATCAGAAACAATCACAGAAATTGCTGGAAAAGCTCAGTGGGTCTGGCAGTATCTGTGGAGAGAAATCAGAGTTAATGTTTCAGCTCCAGGGACCTTTCCTCAGAGCTAGGAAAAATTATGCAGAAAATAGGGTGAGAGGAGAGGGTAGGAAGTAAACGATAGGTAGAGATAAGCCCAAAGAGACACACAGCATATTGTTTACCACAAATTAGTACCTATTCATTCTCCCAGGCTGATCATTATCCACTCTTTTGTCTGTCCAACTGTTCTTCTCTCCCTTTGGGCTGTACCTCCACCTATCATTTACTCCTTATTCCCTCCCCCCACCCTATCTTCAGCATAAAAACTGACATTTTCCTAGCTACCGTCAGTTCTGGCAATGTCTGCTTTTGTACCTACTCATAATGCTTGGCCATCACGAGAGAGGGGCAGGGGTGATGGGCCATTGGATATTTCCTTGCCGCATGGTTTGTGGGCAGGGGTTTGAAGGGTGGCCAGAGTTTGCACCAATCACCACCCCTGTCGACTCTCTCCTCCCCTCCCAATCCCTCCCCTCCCTATCACTCTACCCCAACCTGGCAGGTTAGCTCTCAGCCACCTTAGGCTTAGGGTGAGACTCCTACCCCCGCGCTGGGAGGAAGGCCCATCTCTGAGCGATGCTGGCCAACCCAGATGTCCCAGCAGCAATACAGTGGGCGCTGGCTAGTCCATCCTCACTGGAGTCAGATAGGGACCCAAGTTGTAGATGACGAGGGTCAGGATAGAGGTCACAGGAGGGGTTACTGATAAACCCTGGGCAGGACTATTTCCATCCTCTCTGTCTCATACATAGAACATAGAATGTTACAGCGCAGTATAGGTCCTTGATGTTGCGCCGACCTATGAAAATAATCTGATGCCCATCTAACCTATACTATTCCATTATTATCCATATGGATGTCCAATGCCCATTTAAATGCCCTTAATGTCAGCAAATCTACTACTGTTGCAGGCAGGCCATTCCACGCTCCTCCTACCCTCTGTTTGAAGAAACTACCTCTGACATTTGTCCTATCACCCCTCAATTTGAAGCTATATCCCCTCGCGTTAGCCTTTACCATCTGAGGAAAAAGGCTCTCATTATCCACCCTATCTAACCCTCTGATTATCTTATAAATCTCGATTGAGTCACCCCTCAACCTTCTTCTCTCCAACAAAAACAGCCTCAGTTCCCTCAGCCTTTCCTCATAAGACCTTCCTTCCATACCAGGCAACGTCCTAGTAAATCTTCACTGAACCCTTTCCAAAGCTTCCACATCCTACCGATAATGCGATGACCAGGTGCGGCCTTACCAGTGTCTTGTACAACTGAAGCATGACCTCGTGGCTCCGAAACTCAATTCCCTACCAATAAATGCCAACATTATATGCCTTCTTCACAACCCTATCAACCTGGGTGGCAACTTTCAGGAATTTATGTACCAGAACACTGAGATCTCTCTGTTCATCTACACGGCCAAGAATTTTAGTCCAGTACTCTGCATTCCTGTTACTTCTTCCGAAGTGAACAACCTCACAGTTTTCTGCATTAAACTCCATTTGCCACTTCTCAGCCCAGCTCTACGTCTTATCGATGTACCTCTGTAACCCACAACATCCTTCAGCACTATCCACAACACTGCCTACCTCAGTGTCATCCACAAATTTACTAACCCATCCTTCTACGCTCTCATCCAGATCATTTATAAAAATGACAAACAGCAGTGGCCCCAAAACAGATCCTTGTTGCAGACCACTGGTAACTGACAATCCACCTTCCTGACAATCCACCTCAGGGCTGTACAAAAATAAAAAATCACACAACACCAGGTTATAGTCCAATAGGTTTAATTGGAAGCACACTAGCTTTTGGAGCAACGCTCCATCAGGTGGTAGTGGCTATCACCTGATGAAGGAGCGTCGCTCCGAAAGCTAGTGTGCTTCCAATTAAACCTGTTGGACTATAACCTGGTGTTGTGTGATTTTTAACTTTGTACACCCCAGTCCAACACCGGCATCTCCAAATCATCACCTCAGGGGTAGTATTCTACTCTGTCTATATGCTTGTAAATTGTGCCATTGTATTATATTTCCGTAAAATTGTCAATGGGATCCACATTAAACTGCAAATCCCTCGATCACCCACCCAATCCCCACTAAACTATAATACCACACCTATATATGTAACACATAAGAATGGTAGTTCCCTCATGAAGGCTCAGTTTCTGAACAGTTTCACAGGAGCCCACTATGTTTGGACAAACTGCAGATATGCTTCATCACATGAAAACTATTTTGAAACATATTTTAGATCAAAACAAATTCCATTAGGAGAACATTGCAAAAGGGAAAATCCTGCTGGAAGCTATAGTGAGACATGAACATCATTGTGAAAATAAGGAACTCTATTGGCAAAGTCTGGACAATTTGCTAACGCTTGTAGCTTGTAGGGGTACAGTGAGCATTCACAATGATAGGATAATTTATTCGGACAAATTATATCAAATTAAACTTAACAAAATGTAGAAGAGAGAGTAGAATAATAAGAAAAACTGAAATGGGATTGTTTTCTGCTTCTCATCACCATAGCTTAAAATAGCTGCAAAATAAAGGCAAGGAAATGCAAATGGAATGCAAGGTGCCGAAGAACAGAAAATAATAAGGGACAGCAGAAGACAAGTCAACCCTAATTTCTGCTCCACAATTTGATCAGATCATGCCTGATCCGATTATACCCTCAAAATCACTTTCTTGTCAGCGCCTCACAGCTGTTGATTCCCTTGCTAAACAAAACTTTGTCCAACACAACCTGAAACGTGCTTAATGACCGAGCCCCCACAGCATTCAAGGGAGGTGAATTCCAAACATGAAGGATCTATCGAGAGGACTGGGCGGGGTGAGCACACAGTGAAAGACAGTCAGTGTCACTGAGAGGAGTGGGCGAGGTGAGGAACCTCGCACAGAAACGGACAGACCAGTGATTGAACTGATTAGGAGTCTGGAATTACACAGGAATAAGATGTTTCTCAGAGTCAGAGCAAAATAAAAACAAGCTTTCGCATTCTGTTTATTTACGATGGGCCTGATAAAGTTGTGAGAATGACTGTTCGTTTGAGGAGACCCCTTAGAGCCAAGGACTGAGGCAAAGCAGGTGGTCGAGCTGCTTGGGGAGATGAGGGGCAGGAGAGGGGAGAAGTGAGAAAAATAATCAGGATGGATTATTGTTAGGTTCATCAGGGCACCTAATGTGTTTAACCGTTGTGGACGAGACTTCAGGATTGTGGGTGGAAGCAGTCAAGGGTGTGATGGGACGGATGCAGGACTGAAGAGGGAGAGTGAACATCCAGAGGTCAGAGACCATGTTGGGACCAATGACGCAGGAGAAAAAGGAAATAAGGTCATTATGGAGTTAGCTTGGATATTGAAAGGTGGACTTCAATAGTAGTAATCTCTGGTGCTCCACAGTTGTGAGTCTAGGAGTTGAAGGACAGAATAATGTGAGTCTGGAGAAGGGGTGCAGGATGGAGGACTGGTTCTGGGGGATTGGGACTGTATGTATTAGTTTGATGCATTACATCTGAACAGGACAGAGTGAGTGTTCTCATGGGGACGTTTTCCAATGCTGTTGGGATGGATTGAGACATATAACGAGGTGGGGGGAGCGGCAATCATGACAAGCAGTTCGGGGAAGAGCTGAGCTGGAATTAAAAATTTAAAGGCGACTCAGTAAATGCAGAAGGCAGAGAAAACAAGAAGGAAAAGAGTTTAACAAGGCTAAATGGAATAAGTTTAAATGCAAGAAGCCTCAGGACATAGACAGTCGTGCTCAGGACACAGATAGGCATGTGGGTGTATGATATCATAGCTATGGCCAAGACCCTGGCTGAAAGATAGGCACGATTGGCAGCTCAACATTCCTGGCTGTAGGGTATTCAGACAAGATAGAAATAAGGAGGGGGCATGCCAGAATGGATCGGAATAAAAGACAGAGAAGGGCTGAATATGCTACTGGGAATTTACTGCAGGTCCTGAAAGAGTGCGGAGGCGATAGGGGATCGAATATGTAATCAATTTTCAGCCAAGTACAAGAATATTAAGGCATCAATAATAGATTTGAACTGTCGAACTATTAACAGGGACTCCAATCAGGGAGGGAACGGACTTCTGAAATTGCATGCAGGAGAACTTTAAGCCAGTAAAGGAAGGGCAGTTTTAGACCTGTCAAGGAAACCTTAACAAAGGATTACATTAATAATCAGCTTGAGTTTGATCAAAGCTGTGTTCTCAACGCACATTCGGAATGCGAGATGATGATGATATCAAAGATAAAGGCCAGGATTGAAAAACATACAGACGAGGTTTCCCACATGCTCCCTCACCCAGCAACAAACTATGATCCAACAGCAGCATCAGGAAAGGGTGGTTCCGAAAATGTTGAGGACATGTGAGGTACAGCACTTACAGAACCAACTACCCAGGGAGTTGTTTCATTGCAGCTGAGCTAACTATCCTAGCATATTGGAACATCAATGCACAATGACCTTCACGCAGTGGGATAAGCTGTGACTGATCTACACAGCCTTGACTCGCTCACATTGCAGATGCTTGCAAACAATTCGCAGTGTGACAGTATTGACCAGCATTTATCCCACAGCTGGGAAGGAGGGGGGGGTCATCCTTGAAGGGGCACTTAGTGTAATCAGTTGTTATTCCCACACACACCACTTTACAAAGGGAAAAGATACCCTCTCACACAGCCACCCACACAACACTGAGGCAGAGCTCCTCCAGGAGCACCAGAGAGCGTGAGAGTTTTATTCAGGTTCCTCAGAGTGTCGAGTTTCATTAACAGCATGTGGATAAATAAAGCTACACAGAGCCACCAGAAAAGAAGGCAGGGGTGGTGTCAAGTAGAAAGACTTGCCTCCATTCTAACATGAGCAGATTCAAACAATTTGGGATTTCTTTCTCTGATGGGAAAACATCTTTTCCAAGAATAAACGGGATCCTTATCCTAAGGAGGAGGTTCACAGGTGGCAGCTTTCAGACGACGTTGTCAGGTTTAACGATTAATCCAGTTTTTTTTATTCATTTTGTGGGATGAAGGCATCACTGGCTTCATTGCCCGTCCCTAGCTGTCCTTGAGAAGGTGGGAGTGAGCTGCCTTCTCAAACTGCTGCAGTCTACTTGCTGTGGGTTGAGCCACAGTGCCTTTAAGGAGGGAATTCTAGGGTTTTGACCCAGAGAAGGAACGTTGGTATATTTCCAAATCAGTAGCTTGGACGGAAACTTCAAGGTGGTGGCATTCCCATATATCTGCTGCACATGTCCTTCTAGATGGAAGTGTTCATGGGTTTGCAAAGTGCTCTTTGAAGATCTTTGTTGAATTTCAGCAGTGCAGCTTGTAGACAAAACACTCTACTGCTCCTGAACATCATCGGTGGAGGGAGTCGATGCATGAGTGTGGCACAAATGCTACTTGCCACTTGTCAACCCAAGCTTGGATATTGTCCAGATCTTGTTACATTTGAACATGGGCTGCTTCAGTGTCTGAGGAGTCATGAATGGTGCTGAGCATCGTGCAATCATCAGCAAATATCCCCATTCCTCACCTTATGATGGAGGGAACGTCATTGATGAAGCAACTGAAGGTGGTTGGGCCTAGGACACTACCCTGAGGAACTCCTGCAGAGATGTCCTGGAGCTGAGATGACTGACCTCCAACAAACACAACCAGCTTCACGTGTGCCAGGCATGACTCTAACCAGCAGAAAGTTTTCCCCCGATTCCCACTGATTCCAGTTTTGCCAGGGCTCCGTGATACCACACTCAGTCGAATACAGCCTCGATGTCAAGGGCTGTCACTCTCCCCTCCCATCTGGAAATCTGCTCTTTCGTCCATGTTTGAACCAAGGCTGTAATGAGGTCAGGAGCTGGAGGAAGCCAAACTGGATGTCTCTGAGCAGGTTATTGTTTGATAGCTGTATTGATGACACCTTCCATCACTTTACTGATGATCGTGAACAGATGTTGGAGCAGTAATTAGCCATTTTGGATTTGTCCTGCTGTTTGTATACAGGACGTACTTGGGCAATTTTCCACATTGTGGGGTAGATGCCAGTGTTGTAACTGGCACAGCTTGGCAAGGTGAGCGGCAAGTTCGAGAGCACAAGTCTTCCGTGCTACTGCCAGAACGTTGTCAGGGCCCATAGATTTTGCAGTATCCAATGCTTCCAAATGTTTTGTAATATTGCCTGGAGTGAATCGAATTGGCTGAAGACTGTGGGGACCACCGGAGAGGGCTGAGATGGACCATCTATTCGGCACTGCTGGCTGAAGATTGCTGTGAATGCTTCAGCCTTATCTTTAGCACTGATGTGCTGGGCTCTTCCATCATTGAAAATGGGGATACTGAGGAGCCGCCTCCTCCAGTGACTTGTTTAATTGTCCACCACCATTCACGGTTGGATGTGGAAGGACTGCAGAGCTGATATCTGATCCATTGGTTGTGGGATCGCTTGGCTCTGTCTATCATTTGCTGCTTATGCTGTTTGGCATCCATGTAGTCTGTCACCTACAAAAAGACCCCACCACAAGGGATATATTTCCCTCCCCACCCCTATCAGTGTTTCGGAGAGACCATTCTCTCTGCAACTCTCTTGTCAGATCCATGCCCCCGCCCCGCACCAGCCCACCTTCCCCTCTTGCCACTTTCCCCTGCCATTGCACGAAATGCAAACGCTGCACCCACACCTCACCCCCCTCATCTCTGTCCAAGGCCCCAAAGGATCCTTCCACATCCGACAGAAATTTATCTGTACTTCCACAAATGTCACCCACTGTACCCTTTGCTCTCGATGTGGTCTCCTCTACATCGGGGAGACAGGATGACAAGTTGCGGATTGTTTGAGAGAACATCTCTGGGAGACCCGCACCAACCAACCCCACCGCCCTGTGGCTGAATACTTCAACTGCCCCTCCACAGGTCTTGGGCGTCCTCCTTCACTAAACCCTAACCACCTGACATCTGGAGGAAGAACACCTCATCTTCCACCTTGGGACCCTCTAACCCCAAAGGATTAATGTGGATTTCACCAGTTTCCTCATTTCCCCTCCTCCCAGATTGTCCCAGGCCCAAGCCTCCAACTCAGCACCACCCTCTTGACCTGTCCATCATCTTTCCCATCTATCCGCTCCACCCTCCCCTCTGACCTATCATGTTCTCCCTCACCTTCATCTCCCTATCGCATTCTCAGTTACCTTCCCCCAGCTCCCCCCCCCTCCCATTTATCTCTCAGTCCCCCTGGCCCATTCCTGATGAAGGGTTTATGCCTGAAACATCAAATCTCTTGCTCCTCGGATGCTGCCTGAACTGCTGCGCTTTTCCAGCACCACACTCTCGACTCTGATCTCCAGCATCTGCAGTCCTCACTTCCTCCTATGCAAGTAGCTTGACCATGTTGACATACTAGGAACAGCAAGGGAGCAGTCACCTCGTTAGGAGTTTACTACAGGCCCCCCAATAGCAGCAGGGAGATGGAAGAAAGCATAGGTCGGCAGATTTTGGAAAAGTGTGGATGTAGTAGGGTTGTTGTAATGGGTGACTTTAACTTTCCCAATATTGATTGGAACCTCCTTTGAGCAGAAGATCTGAATGGAGATGTTTTTATAAGGTGTGTTCAGGAGGGTTTCCTAACTCAGTATGTTGACAGGCCGACGAGGGGAGAGGCCATTATAGCCTTAGTGCTCGGAAACGAGCCGGGGCAGGTTTCAGATCTTGGGGTGGGAGAGCATTTTGGTGATAGTGACCACAACTGCCTCACATTCTACATAGCTATGGGGAAAGAGAGGATTAGGCAAAATGGGAGGATATTTAATTGGGGAAGAGGAAACTATGATGCGATTAGACAGGAGTTAGGAAGCATGGATTGGGAGCAACTGTTCCATGGTAAAGGCACTATAGACATGTGGAGACTGTTAAAGGAACAGTTGTTGCAAGTGATGAATAAATATGTCCCTCTGAGACAGGCAAGAAGGGGTAAGATAAAGGAATCTTGGATGACGAGAGCGGTGGAGCTTCTCATCAAAAGGTATCTTACATAAGGTGGAGGAAGCTAGGGTCAAGCTCAGCTCTAGAGGATTACAGGCAGGCGAGGAAGGAGCTCAAAAATGGTCTGAGGAGAGCCAGAAAGGGGCACGAGAAAGGCTTGGCAGAACGGATTAGGGAGAACACAAAGGCATTTTAAATTTATGTGAGAAATAAGAGAATGATCAAAGAAAGAGTAGGGCCGATCAGGGATAGCGTAGGGAATTTGTGTGTGGAGTCTGAGGAGGTAGGGGAAGCCCTAAATGAGTTTTTTGCTTCTGTCTTTACGAAAGAAACAAACTTTGTAGTGAATGAAACCTTTGAAGAGCAGGTGTGCATGCTGGAATGGATAGAGGTAGAGGAAGCTGATGTGCTGAAAATTTTGTCAAACATTAAGATTGACAAGTTGCCGGGCCCGGACCAGATTTGTCCTCGGCTGCTTTGGGAAACGAGAAATGTGATTGCTTCGCCACTTGCAAAGGTCTTTTCATCCTCGCTCTCCACTGGAGTCATACCTGGAGAGAGGCAAATGTAATTCCTCTCTTCAAGAAAGGAAATAGGGAAATCCCCGGCAATTACAGACCAGTCAGTCTCACGTCTGTCGTCTGCAAGGTGTTAGAAAGGATTCTGAGGGATAGGATTTATGACCATCTGGAAGAGCATGGCTTGATTAAATGCAGTCAACACGGCTTTGTGAGGGGCAGGTTATGCCTCACAAACCTTATCGAGTTCTTTGAGGATGTGACTAGAAACGTTGATGAGGGTCGAGCTGTGGATGTGGTGTATATGGACTTCAGCAAGGCATTTGATAAGGTTCCCCATGGTAGGCTCATTCAGAAGGTCAGGAGGAATGGGATACAGGGGAACGTAGCTGTCTGGATACAGAATTGGCTGGCCAACAGAAGACAGCGAGTGGTAGTAGAAGGAAAATATTCTGCCTGGAAGTCTCTGGTGAGTGGTGTTCCACAGGGCTCTGTCCTTGGGCCTCTACTGTTTGTAATTTTTATTAATGACTTGGATGAGGGGATTGAAGGATGGATCAGCAAGTTTGCAGACGACACAAAGGTTGGAGGTGTCGTTGTCAATATAGAGGGCTGTTGTAGGCTGCAGCGGGACATTGACAGGATGCAGAGATGGGCTGAGAGGTAGCAGATGGAGTTCAACCTGGATAATTGCGAGGTGATGCATCTTGGAAGGCCGAATTTGAAAGCTGAGTACAGGATTAAGGATAGGATTCTTAGCAGTGTGGAGGAACAGAGGGATCTTGGTGTGCAGGTACATAGATCCCTTAAAATAGCCACCCAAGTGGACAGAGTTGTTAAGAAAGCATATGGTGTTTTGGCTTTCATTAACAGGGGGATTGAGTTTAAGAGCCGTGAGATCTTGTTGCAGCTCTATAAAACTTTGGTTAGACCACACTTGGAATACTGCATCCAGTTCTGGTCACCCTATTATAGGAAGGATGTGGATGCTTTCGAGAGGGTTCAGAGGAGGTTTACCTGGATGCTGCCTGGACTGGAGGGCTTATCTTATGAAGAGAGGTTGACTGAGCTCGGACTTTTTTCATTAGAGAAAAGGAGGAGGAGAGGGGACCTAATTGAGATATACAAGATAATGAGAGGCATAGATAGAGTCGATAGCCAGAGACTATTTCCCAGGGCAGAAATGGCTAACACGAGGGATCATAGTTTTAAGCTGATTGGAGGAAAGTATAGAGGGGATGTCAGAGACGGGTTCTTTACACAGAGAGTTGTGAGAGCATGGAATGCGTTGCCAGCAGCAGTTGTGGAAGCAAGCTCACTGGGGACATTTAAGAGACTACTGGACATGCATATGGTCACAGAAATTTGAGGGTGCATACATGAGGATCAGTGTTCGGCACAACATCGTGGGCTGAAGGGCCTGTTCTATGCTGTACTGTTCTATGTTCTATCTCACCTTCAGGTATACCTGATGCTGCTCTTGGCATGGCCCCCTGCACTCTCCATTGAGCCAGGTTTGATCCCCTGGCTTGATGGTAATGGTTGAGAGGGGGATATACTGGGCCATGAGGTTACAGATTGTGCTGGAGTACAGCTCTGCTGCTGTTGATGGCACACACACACTCACTCACACTCACTCACACTCACTCAAACATACACACTCAAACATACACACTCACACACACACAAACACACACTCAAACATACACACTCACACACACACTCACACACACACAAACACACACACTCACACACACACATATACACACACCCACACACACACATATACACACACCCACACACACTCAATACACACACTCAATACACACACTCAATACACACACTCAATACACACACTCACACTCTCACACACATTCATTCAAACACACACTCACACATTTATACAAACACACACTCACACACTCACATACACACTCTCACACACACACACCCACTCTCACACACACACCCACTCTCACACACACACCCACTCTCAACCACACACACCCACTCTCAACCACACACACACACAACCACACACACACACAACCACACACACACACAACCACACACACACACAACCACACACACACACAACCACACACACACACAACCACACACACACACATAATCACACACACACACATAATCACACACACACATAATCACACACACACATAATCACACACACACATAATCACACACACACACACACATAATCACACACTAACATACACACTCACATATACTCACACACACACACTCACAAATACACACACACACTCACACACACTCACACACACACAAACTCACACACACATTCATTCAAACACACACTCACACACTCTCACACAGACTCACACACACACTCACACTCATTCAAACACACACACTCACAAATACACACACACACACATACACATACTCACACTCACACATTCACTCACACACATTCATTCAAACACACACTCACACTCACACACACTCACACACAGACACTCACACACACTCACACACAGACACTCACACACACTCACTCACAGACACTCACAAACACTCACAAACACTCACAGACACTTTGACACTCACAGACACTCACAGACACTCACAGACACTCACAGACACTCACACACACTCACACATTCAAACACACACACTCACAAATACACACACACTCACACATACACTTACTCACACACACTCACACATTCACACACACTCACACATACACTTACTCACACACGATCACTCACACACACACACACACACAAACTCACACTCACTCAAACACACACTCACACTCACATACACACACAATCACAAACACACTCACATATACTCACACACTCACACACACTGACACACACACTCACACATACACTCACACTCACACATACACACTCACACACACACAAACACTCACACTCTCACACACACACACTCACATACACACACACTCATACACACACACTCACATACACACACTCTCATACACACACTCTCATACACACACTCTCATACACACACTCTCACACTCACATATATAGACACTTGCTGAGTTTCTCCAGCACTTTGTTTTATGTTGATAATTGACAGGGCAGACATGAGGCAGTGAGCAGGGTTGTTATGCCTCAGTGAGGGAGGGCTTTGGGAGCCATGGGAGTGCACTCCTCTCCTTGAGGAGCTGCAAAGCTCTCAGTGCAAGTTTTGTTCCTTTTCCAAAGTGATGCTATGGGCCAATCCCATTTGCAGATCATTGCTCCACAATTTGTAACAATTGGGTGGTGGAATAGGAAGTAATTTTCCACCTTTTAATCCTTATTTCAATACAAAATGTTGAATACGAATGCAAATTAAAATAGGATTCTAATAAGTAGTATTCATTTTTATTAAGCAGGAGAATCGACGTTTCAGGCATGAGCCCTTCTTCAGGACAATTCCTGGATGCTGCCTGACCTGCTGCGCTTTTCCAGCAACACATTTTCAGCTCTGATCTCCAGCATCTGCAGTCCTCACTTTCTCCTTCATTTTTATTAAGAATGACAGTCCACCAACTGTGAGTAAGTAGAGTGAGATTCATTGAAAATAACACTCATAAAACTATCCAGAACCATTTTATTGTTTACTTTGTGCACATTAGTCAGCTTCTGAGTTAATTAAATATTTAAAAACTTTTAAGAGATTGTCCTGGCAAAGATTAACTGAAAGAGCTTCCTTGGCAGGCCAAGTGTAATTGTCAGAAACCAATGCTGTTCATTAGTTTGATCAGAAGGTATGGCCTCTTTTAAGAACCAAACCACTGTAGTGTGTTGCTCTTTAAAGCAATGTAAAAGTTCAGAGAAACTCCACACAGGACATAAAAAGCACTTCAAATTCCCATTGCAAAAACGAGTACAAAAGTAGACAAAACTCTTGGTCAGGATTTTAACATTAAACTCCTCCTCCTAGATCTACAGTTCTCAGAAACAGTAACCATTCTTCAATTTCTCATTCATGTGTTTGGCAGATTCAGCATCTCAGAATCAGTAATGGATCTACTGGCAGAGATCAAAGCCTAGCCTGTTGCAAGGGAGCATGGAAGTAAGTTTTGACTGATCGTCATATGTGACTTATTGAAGCAATTCATCTCAGGGAGCATAATAATCTGGACTAAATACAGAATTCTGTCTCCAGCTGCAGAAGTGGCGGGGTGTTTAATGCCAGATAATCAGAAGTCGCTGGGGAAGGTATGTGTCAGAATATTTAGCAGAAGAGGCACAGGATGTCACAAAGTAGACCAAAAACCAATAAGCGAATATGTCTTGAAATCTACAGTTTGCTTTGTCGCAAGTCTGAAGACTGGAGAGGTTTTGTACATTTGTAAACCTAGTGAGATTTTACCTTGAAGGTGAGAGTCGGTGGTGGCAGGATTTCCTGACATCACAATCCTGTGTCCGACCCAACAGTGCCCACTGTTGATAGTGTGCTGTGTTGATAGTGCAATGGGGAGAGGTGCTGGAAATGAGCCTGTCACCAGCAACTGCAAGCCTGACGTGGAGTCAGGTTTAAAACTGTCCTTCTTCTGCTCACTGAAACCATTGCCCAGATTTACAGTGGCTTCACACCTACCTCACTGACCCCCATATTCCTCTCACCTCCCACATCACAGAAGTCTCACGGAGCAGAAGAGGGCCATTCAGCCCATCGCGTCTGCACCAGCTCCTCATTACCTAGTGCCAGGCTCCTGCCTTTTTCCCATGTCCTTGCACATCATTACTATCCAAATAATCATCCAAGGCCCTCTTGAATGCTTCAGTTGAAGCTGCCTCCACCAGGTTTATAGACAGTGCATTCTATACCTCAACCAGCTATTGTATGAAAAGATGTTTTCCTCCCTACACCACAAGTCACTTATTTTGTAAATCACTTGAAATCTGTACCCTCTCGATTCAGATTCTTTCACAAGCAAGAATAGTTTCTCCGTGCACTATTCCTGCTCATGCTTTTGAAAATTTCTTATCAGCTTTCTTCACTCCAAGGAAAACAATCCCAAATGCTTCAGTAAATTTCTCATCCCTGCAACTACTCTTGTCAATCATTTCTCCACAGTCTCCAATCCTTCCTATAATGTGGTGCCCAGATTTGCACACAATATTTCAGCTGAGATCTATCTTGTACAAGTTTAGGATCACCTCCCTGTTCTTGTACTCTGTGCCCTAATTAATAAAGCCAAGGATAATGTGCGCTTTACTTGTTGCTCTCTACACCCTGTCCTGCCACCTTCAATGATCTGAGCACGTACACATCCAGGTCCCTCTGCTGCTACGCCCCCTTTAGAACTCAACTCCTGATTTTATACAGTCTTTCATTCCTCTTCCTGCCAAAATGCAACACCTTACACAGGTCTGCATTGAAACCTATCTGCTGCCTATCTGCCTACTCCAAGTTAACAATGCACCTTTGTAGTTCCATTGTAAGCTATCATAGAGTCATAGAGATGTACAGCTCGGAAACAGACCATTCGGTCCAACCCGTCCATGCCGACCAGATATCCCAACCCAATCTAGTCCCACCTGCCAGCACCCGGCCCATATCCCTCCAATCCCTTCCTATTTAATTCTTTCCATTTTTGTGTCAGCTGCAAACTTTGAAATTACCCTCTACACACCAAGATCTAGATAATTAATTTCTAACAGGAAAAGCAAGGGTCCCAGTATGTGCTCCTGTGGAGCTCCACTACAAACCTTCAACTAGCCTGGAAAAAATTCTTTGACCACCGCTCTCTGTTCCTTAACAATCCACCAATTTTCCATCCATGTTCATACAGACCATTTTATACAACTATAACAACATTGTGAAACCACTTTTAGAATATTGAGTACAATTCTAGTCACCCTTCTATAGGAAGGATGTTGTTAAACTTGAGACGGTTCAGAAAAGGTTTGCAAGGATGTAGCCAGGACTGGAAGATTTGAGTTATAGGGAGAGGCTCAACAAGCTGGGGCTGTTTTCCCTGAAACATCGGAGGCTGAGGGGTGACCTTATAGAGGTTTCTCGAATCATGAGGGGCATGGTTACGATTAATAGACAAAGTCTTTTTCCCACGGTGGTGGAGTCCAAAACCAGAAGGCATAGGTTTAAGGTGAGAGGTGAAAGATTTAAAAAGGTCCTAAGGGGCAATGTTTTCCCACAGAGAGTGGTGCATGTATGGAACATACTGCCAGAGGAAGTGGTGGAGGCGGGTAAAATTACAATAATTAAATCGACTCTGGATGAATATATGAAGAGAAAGGGTTTGCAGAGATATAGACGAAATGATGGCAAATGGGGCTAGATCAGATTGGGGTTAGCGAGTTTCGAGAAGATTTGTAGCTCAGGCTGAGGTTCTGGATGTAGGTTTGCTCGCTGAGCTGGAAGGTTCGTTTTCAGACGTTTCATCACTGTACTAGGTAACATCGTCAGCGAGCCTGTGGATGAAGCCTTCACCGGAGACTCTCACTGATGATGTTACCTAGTACGGTGATGAAACGTCTGAAAACGAACCTTCCAGCTCAGCGAGCAAACTTACATCCAGTCAGATTGGGGTGTCTGGTCAGCATGGAGGAGTTGGACCGAAGTGTCAGTTTCTTTGACTCTATTACTCTGTAACATTCCTCACAAGTCTGTTGTTGTGGCTCTGAATCAAATGTCTCCTGGAATTCCTTGTTTGTGACAACAATAGGGTCATTGAGCCTTTCTTTTTTAGCTCTTCAAAATAATCCAGGAAGCTTGTTGGTCACAATTTCCATTAGAAATCCATGCTGACTCTGCCTAACCAACTCAATTTTTTCCATGTTACTATGAATTCTATCTTGAATAAATGTTTCTATGGCCTCAACCCCCTCAACTCCATAGCCCGGCAATGCTTCCTCACCTCCCCAAATGTATTCACCTGGTATCCATTACCTAGAGAACTCATGTGATCTATAATGGCCTTGAGAATTCTTTAAAGGCTCAAAAATCTATCAAAATTAACAAGGAGCATTTCAAAATCAATTAAAAATAAACCGTAATGCTCTTACACACTCATTAATCTATCAAAATAAGCACAGCACTGCAAAATCCACTTGCTACAACGATCATCACTTAACTGTTAAGAAACCAGTCAATATAACCAAGCTAACTGAATTTCCATGTGCCAATATGCGTTGCTGAGCTGAGTTCATTGTGAAGCTTGGCACTCATATTGAGATTACATCGAACAACTGTGTCAACAAAGCCCCCAAAATTTAATATACTCATTACTTTGAAACTAGAAGCTCAGCCATAAGGAAAAGCTATGGAACAGTCAGCCAGGTGGTTAAGCTGAAACTCAAGGAATAAACATTTGAAGGGGAAACTGACACGCTCAAATCTAAATTTTAACAACGTCCAATGCAAAATAGCACTTTATCAGGTAGATAGTGTACGGCAAGGCATCTATATATGTTTCCACCTTCATTTTACTGTTCAATTTGAATATTATTTACCATTTCAAATCATAGCGTTTTAATCAATTACTGTATTAAAAATGTTTGTAACTTATCGTACAGCATTTCTGTTTAAAATATGAATCTGACAACACCTTTTGACATGCCTATCATATTATTTCATATCTGAAACTGAGTTCCTCCTGGTTGACCACAACTTTGAGCCGATGTGACCCATACCGTCTCCAAAAAGCAGCCTGCCTCCATGAAGATGGTGTGGGGGTTGAAATGTCCACTTCAGTAATGGAGCTGACAATGGCAGAGGAGTGAACCCAACTCTTATCTTACAGCGATCAAAATTGACCACGACAGAAATGGGAATGGCAATCCCAGAATCAGGTTCCATCTGGCCTTTTTTAAACCCACCTAAACCAGGAATTGGAAAATCCATCCCATCCTGTCTGAAAACAAGAAGATATGGTTCTGGGCACGTTTTTAAAAAAATGTTACTTCCATTCACCTTAAGTGTTTGGAAAGCTGCAAGGTAAGGACACAAGCTCAGCTTTATCATTGAAATTTCCTTTGGAATTGCGGTAACTCTAGGAACTGTCCAAGCTATGGTTTGGCAGAAGTATGAAACTTACAAGACTTGATTTTTTTGCACGTCTTCTCATTAATGTGGATGAGGTACAGAAGTACTGATAAAGATTGTCCAACAGCCACATACTGGGGAGTCACCAGAAACATTTAAACGAAAGGGATCTCAAATATTGTGGCTGAAACAAAGAATTGGATGCCTCAATTATGACTGATTTTAAGAAGGTAGTGCCATCTTGTCAGCGAAACAACTTGCCCACCTTAGAAGGAAAAAGTAAGAAAACTTATTGCAAACAGTGACTTGGAACCTTAGCCAAACAGCTTGGTCACTTGTAGAAGGGTCAGCAGGAAGTGACTGCCCCCTGGTGATCATATGCATGATTTCTTGCAACATATTGGAACTATCGTTAACGGATATGTAACACTGGCCAGCTCCAGGGGAGGGATTTGTGTTTGACTTGAGTTTTAAGTGTTGTAGCCACCTTTCACATCATTCGCACATCCAAACAAAAGGGGTAGGATTTATAAAATACAAGCTCTGAGCAGGGCGCTGAGTAATCATTTCTGCTTGCCCTGGAGCACATATGGTGGGCGAGAGTAAGTAGAAAGCATCTTTAAAAGGTTTCCTTCAGTTTATGATATTACTTGGCAGTTGGTGAATTGCAAGTGCAGATAAATTATTTTCGACTTCAATGCCGTGCCTCTCATTAACATCCAGATTGAGGATACGAGATGAGGCGAGATTAAGTGTCTGGCTGTGATGGCCCCTGTATGATGAAGTACCCTGTCAGTTCTCACCTTGTCAGCTTACACGAATAATGACCATTTGGGCAAACTACCAGATGACTGCAAGCAGCTGTAAAACCTGAATCTGAGTGTTCAGGTTTTCATCAGAGGACATAGTGCCAGGGAGGAAAAAGGTCAAAAAATATCAGTTGCTGTCAAGGTGAAAGGAATTGGAAAACATTTGATCCTCCACAATATTTTTAAATTAAATGGATGTTTACTTTCTTCTGTATGTTTAAATCAGATTTATCGATAAATACGGATTTCTTCTGCTGGACCAGCATCTGGAGTGTTCCCCTTAGAACATAGAACATAGAACAATACAGCACAGAACAGGCCCTTCGGCCCACGATGTTGTGCCGAACATTTGTCCTAGCTTAAGCACCCATCCATGTACCTATCCAATTGCCGCTTAAAGGTCACCAATAATTCTGACTCTACCACTCCCACAGGCAGCGCATTCCATGCCCCCACCACTCTCTGGGTAAAGAAGCCACCCCTGATATCTCCCCTATACCTTCCACCCTTCACCTTAAATTTATGTCCCCTTGTAACACTCTGTTGTACCCGGGGAAAAAGTTTCTGACTGTCTGCTCTATCTATTCCTCTGATCATCTTATAAACCTCTTTCAAGTCACCCCTCATCCTTCGCCGTTCCAACGAGAAAAGGCCTAGCACTCTCAACCTATCCTCGTACGACCTATTCTCCATTCTAGGTAACATCCTGGTAAATTTTCTCTGCATCCTCTCCAAAGCTTCCACATCTTTCCTAAAGTGAGGCGACCAGAACTGCACACAGTACTCCAAATGTGGCCTAACCAAAGTCCTGTACAGCTGCAACATCACTTCACGACTCTTGAATTCAATCCCTCTGCTAATGAATGCTAATACACCATAGGCCTTCTTACAAGCTCTATCCACCAGAGTGGCAACTTTCAAAGATCTATGAACATAGACCCCAAGATCCCTCTGTTCTTCCACCTTACTAAGAACCCTACCGTTAACCCTGTATTCCGCATTCTTATTTGTCTTTCCAAAATGGACAACCTCACACTTGGCAGGGTTGAACTCCATCTGCCACTCCTCAGCCCAGCTCTGCATCATATCTAAGTCCCTTTGCAGCCGACAACAGCCCTCCTCACTATCCACAACTCCACCAATCTTCGTATCATCTGCAAATTTACTGACCCACCCTTTGACTCCCTCATCCAAGTCATTAATAAAAATTACAAACAGCAGAGGACCCAGAACTGATCCCTGCGGAACACCACTTGTAACTGGGCTCCAGGCTGAATATTTATCATCTACCACCACTCTCTGATTTTGACCGGTTAGCCAGTTTTCTATCCAACTGGCCAAATTTCCCTCTATCCCATGCCTCCTGACTTTCCGCATAAGCCTACCATGGGGAACCTTATCAAATGCCTTACTAAAATCCATGTATACTACATCCACTGCTCTACCCTCATCCACATGCTTGGTCACCCCCTTAAAGAATTCAATAAGATTTGTAAGGCAAGACCTACCCTTCACAAATCCATGCTGGCTGTCCCTAATCAAGCAGTGTCTTTCCAGATACTCATAAATCCTATCCCTCAGTACCCTTTCCATTACTTTGCCTACCACAGAAGTAAGACTAACTGGCCTGTAATTCCCGGGGTTATCCCTATTCCCTTTTTTGAACAGGGGCACAACATTCGCCACTCTCCAGTCCCCTGGTACCACCCCCGTTGACAGTGAAGACGAAAAGATCATTGCCAACGGTACTGCAATTTCCTCTCTTGCTTCCCACATAATCCTAGGATATATCCCGTCAGGCCCGGGGGACTTGTCTATCCTCAAGTTGTTCAAAATGTCCAACACGTCTTCCTTCCTAACAAGTATCTCCTCTAGCTTACCAGTCCGTTTCACACTCTCCTCTTCAACAATACGGTCCCTCTCGTTTGTAAATACTGAAGAAAAGTACTCATTCAAGACCTCTCCTATCTCTTCCGACTCAATACACAGTCTCCCACTACTGTCCTTGATCGGACCTACCCTCGTTCTCGTCATTCTCATGTTTCTCACATACACATAAAATGCCTTGGGGTTATCCTTGATCCTATCCGCCAAAGATATTTCATGCCCTCTCTTAGCTCTCCTAATCCCTTTCTTCAGGTCCTTTCTGGCTATCCTGTATTCGTCCACTGCTCTGTCTGAACCCTGTTATGTAAGCCTCCTTCTTCCTCCTTACAAGACATTCAACCTCCCTCGTCAACCAAGGTTCCCTCACACAACCATTTCTTTCCTGCCTGACAGGTACATACATATCAAGGACACGTTGTATCTGTTCCTTGAAAAAGTTCCACATTTCCATGACATCCTTCCCTGACAGCCTATGCTCCCAACTTATGCTCCTCAGATCCTGTCTTACACCATCGTAATTACCCTTCCCCCAATTGTAAAACCTACCCTTTTGCACGCACCTATCTCTCTCCATAACCAAGGTGAAAGTCACAGAATTGTGGTCACCATCACCAAAATGTTTACCCACTAACAAGCCCATTACTTGTCCCGGTTCGTTACCAAGTAACAAATCCAATATGGCCTCCCTTCTGGTCGGACAATCTGCATACTGAGTTAGAATAGCTTCCTGGACACACTGCGCAAACACCGCCCCGTCCAATCTACTTGATCTAAAGAGCTTCCAATCAATATTTGAGAAGTTGAAATCGCCCATGACTACTACCCTGTGGCTTCTGCACCTTTCCAAAATCTGTTTCCCAATCTGTTTCTCCACATCTCTGCTGCTATTGGGGGGCCTATAGTAAACGCCCAACAAGGTGACTGCACCTTTCCTATTTCTGACTTCAGCCCATACTACCTCCAAAGGCAGATCCCCCTCGAACTTCCTTTCTGCAGCCGTTATACCATTTCTAATTAGCAACGCCACCACCCCTCCTTTTTTACCACCCTCCCTAATCTTACTGAAACACCTGTAACCAGGAACCTCCAACAACCATTCCTGTCCCTCTTCAATCACGTTTCCGTGATGGCCACAACATCGTAGTCCCAGGTACCCATCCACGCCTTAAGTTCATCCACCTTATTTCTGATACTCCTTGCGTTGAAGTATACACACTTGAGCCCATCTCTGTGTCCGCTCAACACACCCACTCAAATATCAATCACTTACCTTCCCGACCAGCTCTGCGCTCCAACCTCACTTCCGCCCAGCTCGCGCCGCTCTCTGCTGTGAAAAGGGAACCTCCAACAACCATTCCTGTCCCTCTTCAATTGTTCCATTATGTAATAAATTGCATAATTACAAAAAAGAAATTGTAAATTGAATGAGTTTTGCTGAATTAGGGCAAGGAAGGAGAAACTTCTTCCTAAAGGCACGTACTCATCGTCCTCCAACTCACTCAAGTCACTTTGTACCCAATGTGAATTGTGAACAAGACCTACTTTTCTGCAGTCTCAGCTGAGTCTGCATATTGGCAGCCAGTTACTCAGCACCAGCAGGTCTTACCACAAGTGGCTGTACAGGCAGCTGGGATCATCATCCTCTTCAGTCCTGGATGCCAATCATCTATTTCTAACTCAGTGCTGGATGAGCATCAGTATAGTAATTACATAGAACAGAGTCTTCTTAATCTGCTCTCCTTTCTCAGGTACCGAGAGCAGAATAGTCCCATTTACTCTCTGAAAGATCTCCCCCATATATAGGCACATGGATTTTTCAACCAGATTTTAGTGTCACAACAGATATCTCCAAACTTTTCAACAACCTATTGCTGGTGCACATTGCATTTGTGAAGGGACTTAGTGTATAACCCCATTTTCAGCCTGAGAGTCGACACAGGGACTTTTAAGCAAATGGGTGGAACAAGACTGTTAAATTGACTCGGGGCACTTACTGCATTGTAAGGGTGTGTTGCCAGCATTGACTGGGAGATCAGCTCCTAGCCATCGTCAATAAGCAGCATTTTTGCCATTACTTAAAGGCAGCCTGTACCTCTTAAACGGGCAGTGCACTCTTGCTGCAGGCAACCTGAAGGTTACTTAAGACCAGGATGGAGGGCGTTCCAGGATTCCTCCACTTCTCCAAGGAGGTAACAATTTCTTCTGGCAGGAGGAGCTTGGCAGGAGCTTTTTTCCTTCCAAGTGGCAGCAAGTTTTCCTGTTGGTGATATGGGATGAGTTTGAGCAGGAGCACCAGTGTTGGCTTCGAGTTATGGGAACAAACCCTGTTTGGGTGACCATAGAGTCATAAATGCACGGAAACAGATCTTTTAATCCAACCAGTCCATGTCAACCATAATCCCAAACTGAACTATTCCCACCTGCCTGTGCATGGCCCATATCCCCAACATAGCTGACATTTCCGCCACCTCCAAATGGACCCCACCACCAGGGATATATTTCCCTCCCCACCTCTTTCCGCTTTCCGCAAAGACCGTTCCCTCCATGACTACCTGGTCAGGTCCACGCCCCCCCTAACAACCCACTCTCCCGTCCTGGCACCTTCCCCTGCCACCGCAGGAATTGCAAAACCTGTGCCCACACCTCCTCCCTCACCTCTATCCAAGGCCCTAAAGGAGCCTTCCACATCCATCAAAGTTTTACCTGCACATCCACCAATATCATTTATTGTATCCGTTGCTCCCGATGCAGTCTCCTCTATATTGGGGAGACTGGGCGCCTCCTAGCAGAGCGCTTTAGGGAACATCTCCAGGACACCCGCACCAATCAACCACACCGCCCTGTGGCCCAACATTTCAACTCCCTCTCCCACTCTGCCGAGGACATGGAGGTCCTGGGCCTCCTTCACCGCCGTTCCCTCACCACCAGACACCTGGAGGAAGAACGCCTCATCTTCCACCTCGGAACACTTCAACCCCAGGGCATCAATGTGGACTTCACCAGTTTCCTCATTCCCCCTTCCCCCACCTCACCCCAATTCAATCCTTCCAGCTCAGTACTGTCCCCATGACTTGTCCTACCTGCCTATCTCCTTTCCCACCTATCCACTCCACCCTCCTCCCTGACCTATCACCTTCATCCCCTCCCCCACTCACCTATTGTACTCTCTGCTACCTTCTCCCCACCCCCACCCCCCTCTCATTTATTTCTCCACTCTGCAGGCACCCTGCCTCTATTCCTGATGAAGAGCTTTTGCCCGAAACATCGATTTTCCTGCTCCTCGGATGCTGCCTGAACTGCTGTGCTTTTCCAGAACCACTCTGATCTAAACTTGTGGACCATATCCCTCCAAACATTTCTTATTAACATATTTATCTAAGTGTCTTTCAATTGTTGGAATTTTACCTGCATCGACCACTTCCTCTGGAAGCTCATTCCACATGAATCAGATAGATTTTTCTTTCTGGGTCAGCTCTGGCTAATCATTAATATCTCTATATCCTGAAAGTTTGCTCAAAATAGCTCCCTGCTTGCTGCTTTTCTCTCTCCAAGAACCATATCAGAGGTTTGTGTCAGAATTTCCATTTCTAACTCAGCAGCTCGCCCTCGCTTCCTCTCTCTCCTCCTCTTTATCTCGAACTTAATTTACTTGCAGCAACCCTCCCCATCTGACCCCACCCCTCCCCACTCCACCAACCCTGTGAATTGAAGTGTCACCCCGTACTGTGCTGGGATATTCTTAGCCATGCAGAAATCCTTCTCACCAGCATCCAAGGGTGAACATACCCCCTGAACATCGGCTGGTTCTCAGTGGCACAGCCTTGGTTGGTCCAGAAGTGCCTGAATTAGACATTCTGCTATAAAGCTCTGAGTGGACACCTAGTGACTCCAGTATGGGAGAGCAGGAGGCCAGACGCAAAGGCACTAGGAGCTGGGTGGGAATCAGTCTCTGGCTGACTTCCAGATTGACAGCAACTGCAAGTCGCCACTTCACTTTTTATCCATGTATGGGATGTCAGTGTCACTGGCAAGGCATGCATTTATTGCCCAGAGGGTAATTAGTCAAGCGCATTGCTCTGGGTCTGGTGTCACATGTAAGCCAGACTAGATAAAGGCATCAGATATCCTTCCCGAGAAAGAAACCAGCTGGATTTTTACAACAATGATCATATCATTGTTATTGGGCCACCTCTCCATCCCCGGATTCTTTGTTTATCGAATTCAGTACGACGATCTGGACAGGCTCGCATTCGAACCCACATCCCCCGATCGTCGGGCTAGGGGTCTGGGGTTGCTAGCTCAGTGGCACTACTTGCTATTGAAAGACAATGTGGTCTCCTGCTTGCTACCCTGGGTACGAGCAAAACCCCAGGCACATGGGTCAGTTTGAAATCCAGCTGCTGGCTGTAAACATCACAACCTATTCGAACCCAGAATGTAAATGAAAATTAACAAGGCTCTTGAATGGAGATCGGTCTTACCATTGCACTGTAAAGTTAAAGTGGAATGGAAGATTGTCGGACCCTGTGAGAAATGAGGCCTTGGCTCTGACAAAAATGAGGAAGAAATACCATGAAAACTGAAGCCTGTGGGTGGTAACTCCTGTGTTCGATAACTGAACATCTTACTAGGATTGCCAATAACTCAAGGTGGACGTATTATGGCAGCTGTTGTCACATGGTCTCTTAATGTCAACTGCTCCTCCCTCAGATTCCTGCCATTGATCATCTAACATCACAGCGATTCATGTTGTTTAAGCTTGCTAATATGTCTCAGCTTTGACTTTCGTAAAGCTGCTCACTCAACCCTTGGCCTTCTTTTTGATCTCCCTGTTTTCTCACAAGTAAACTGACTTAGTTTCAGGTTGATTTCCCTTGGACCCTCTACTTGTCCTTTTCTGCCGTAGATGGTGCGAGCTCACGTTGGGGAAGCATTCCTCTGGTATCTGTCTCGTGCACTTTCCAAAGGGATGACCAACTGACAGTCAAAAGAAGACACCACTCTCAATTTTCCACTGAAATGGAGTAAAGAACTGCAGATTTTGGAGGCCTGAACCTAAAACAGGAGAAACTCAGCAGGTCTGGCAGCATTCGTGGAGAGAAGGTAGAGTCAACATTTCAAGTCCAGTGAGTTCTGAAGAAAGGTCAAAATCTTAACTCTGCTTTTTTTTTCCACAGATGCTACTACGCCAAATTTTCCACCTGTCTATCACCCAGGGAACCTCCAAGTCTGTGGTACTGCCAGGGCACACGGTGGCACAGTGGTTAGCACTGCTGCCTCACAGCGCCAGAGACCCGGGTTCAATTCCCACCTCAGGCGACTGACTGTGTGGAGTTTGCACATTCTCCCCGTGTCTGCGTGGGTTTCCTCCTGGTGCTCCGGTTTCCTCCCACAGTCCAAAGATGTGCAGGTCAGGTGAATTGGCCGTGCTAAATTGCCCCTAGTGTTAGGTAAGGGGTAAATGTAGGGGTATGGGTGGGTTGCGCTTCGGCGGGGCGGTGTGGACTTGTTGGGCCGAAGGGCCTGTTTCTACACTGTAAGTAATCTAATCTAATCTAATTCCACAGACGACAGATCAAAGCTGGACTTTTGGTATCCAGTATCAAATGGTGCTGTATTTTCACACCATGGGAGCTCCCTAAGCAAGCTTTTAAATTACCATTATCATTTGTCACATCCTTAAAAAAAATTATTGTTCTTGCTGTTTTTGCTGAGACCTGAACTGCTCAGTTTGGATGAACTCATTTGTCACACTTTTTTTTAGATTGGCTCGACCTTTAAGTAAATTAAAATCTGCCAGTAACAGCAATGCCTGAGGCTGATTCACTCACTGCACTCTGCAGTGTTATACATTTCCCTGCTCAGTTCTCACTGGCAATAGCTGACCCTTCATCGCTGATGTACATTTCCAATTGTGATTTCCTTTTCTGTGTTGGAGTTGGAATTTGTACTTGGCAGCTTAAATGTTAGGAATGTGTCTGATGCCAATCATCATCCTTTCCCTTGGAAACAGCAACAAAAGAGCAATGATTTTGAACGCCACAACCCAGATGTGGTTGTATGCGATGCACGCATTGATGTATACTCATTGAGGTATTGGATCTTTTAAAATGAATGCACTGAAACTTAAAGTGAATGCATTACAAATTCAAGTCATTTATGTGCATTAAATACACACATACCCAATATCAGAGTAGCGCACAACAAAGGGAGATATAGGTTACAAATGTTGGCGTTCATGCCTCATTAGTCTCAATACTTAAGAGACCAAAACCCTGGAACTCTTGAATATTCCTGCTGCGCTAAGGCAACTTGTCACCCCAACATACCAGTAATATTTAAGCTCACACCTTGTTTTCAAAATGCCATTGGTTACTGTTGAAGCTCGTGTCCTCCTGGTAACCTCCATTCTTTAATATTCTCTCGACTGAGAGAGAAGACCCATCAAAAGCACTTCTCCAGAGTCAAGGGAATTGTCAAAGGACTGGAGAACTGGAATGTAACAGAGCAGCCAGTTTAACAATCGTGGTGAAACAGTTATTCAGGAAAGCATGAATAGTCACATGGAAAAAATGTGGGTTAAGTTGGAAGAACCAGCATGGATTTCTGAAGGGAAAACTATGTTGAACTGACTTGCCAAAGCTTTTTTAAGGGAAATCAGAAAACATTGATGAAAGTAATACTGTTGACATGGACCACCAAAAGGCATTTATTACAAAGCCACAAACAGGAAACCTATTGCTCATGAATAAAAGAGAGAGTGGGAACATGGATACAATATTGTTTAAGGGATGGGCAGTGAAAAATAATAGTTGATAGGCATTTTTCAAGCTGAAGGAAGGTTTGTAGTGGAATTCCCCAGGGACTTGTACCTTTGTCTTTTCTGATGTATGTTAATGATCATAATCTTGTCTGCAGGAAGCAATTTCACAGAAGCACAGTGTCGAACTTCAAAAGGCTATTCACAAATTGGGAGAGTAGACAGATAGGAGGTGGATGAAGTTTGACTCAGAGAAATGTGAGGTGATTCATTTTGGTGGAGAGAACATTCGGAAACAGTATAAATGAAATGGTGTTATGTTAAAGATGTACAGGAGCAGAGAAACTTGGGTGAACATGTGCATAAGTCCATAAAGGTGAAAGGATAGGTAGAGAGAGCAGTTCACACAAACAAATCAGTATCTTAGGCTTGATTAATAGGAAGATAGCATTGAAGGGCAAGGCAGTAATGTTGAACCCTGAAGTTATATACTGAGGTTATACTAAGACACCAGTTAGACCTTAGCTGAGGGTATTGTATCCACTTCTAGGAAGGATATGAACACTTTGGAGAGAAGGGAGGATAGGTTTACAAGACGTTCCCCAGAAATGAGAAACTTCAGTTATGAAGAGAGATTGGAAAAATTGTGACTATTTTCCTCAGAGAGGTAAAGGTTAAAAGGAAAGCTGGTAGAAGTTGCAGAATCACGAAGGGTTTGAACCAAGTAGATGGAGAGAAACTGTTCCTTCTCATAAATGGATCAAGAAAGAAGGGGTGCAGCTATAAGGTAAATTGAAAAAGAATGCGATGTAAGATGAGAAGAAATATTTTCACACAGCAAGTAGGTAGCGTCTGGAATGCACTACCTGGTAGTGTGTTGGAGGCAGAGTCAGCTAAGACAGTCAAGAAGACATTAGATGGTTCGATGAAAAGAAACAGTCAACAGTTATGAGGGACAGGCAGGAAAAGGGCTCCAAGTGTATGCTCATTCAAGAACTGATGCAGACATAAAAACTTCCTTCAGCACCATAACAATCCTGAGATTCTGTGATATCCGAGTTCACGTTTCTGCTTTCTCTCCACAGATGCTGTCTAACCTGCTGAGTTTCTCTGGCAATTTCTGTTTTCATTTCCGATTTCCAGCGTCCACAGTTCTTTGTTTTATTCTGTGACATCTGTTCTTTCAGAAAACATGTTATAGTTCAGCAATTAAAAGAAGATCGATTGCAGAAAATCAATATTATGTTCAGATACTTGGACTAGTTTCTGAAAATATGCTGCAGTGATTCAAGAAGTTCATTAACTACGTTTCCATCACGAATGTACATCCTTGGAGTCAGCATTGGGGCCAATGTTTTTATGCAGTCCTGGCGACAGGCTGCCTTTTAAACCATTGCAGTCCATTTGGTGTCGGGTCACCGATGATGTTTCTCTGGACAAGGCCCCATATGTCCCTGCCATTGTAGCTTTTACTGTTTACTCAAGCAGTGTTGGGTTCAGTCAGTGATTCACTTCATTTCTTTTTTAACTTGTAGCTGGAGTGGTTGTCAGCTGTTGCTGGGCTGGTACCACTTTTGCCTGTGACTCAAAAGCTTATAGAGTCAAGTGCCAACTTAGGACTTGAGCCCAAAACCCCAAGCTAGCGCTCAGGATTGAGGACACTGCTGAAGCAGCGAAGACATTAAATCAAAGCCCTTTCTGCCCTCTCAAGTGAACAGTCACAGGGACTACTTTGACGAAGAGCAAAGGAATACACCTCTTGCTCACACCAATACATAGCCTTCAATCAACATAACAAAAACCGGTGATCTGGTCATTGTCACTATTTGTGGGAATAAATGGACTGTTATTGTTTCCTAAATTAGACCATTAGCGGCAATGTTGGTGCTATGTAAAATCATTTTTCAGCATAAAAAACAATTTACCAATGTTGTTACTAACAAATCTTATTTTCCTTTCTTGTCTTTCTTTGAGGTGAAGGTAAACATCTGGAGTGATTAGTACAGAGTGTGCGTGATTGGTCGATTTACATGCAAAAGACTGTGCTATCCCTCAAAGTCGGGTTTTGGATGAGATACCATACCCTTTCCCCAAGGATGGTATCTCCTTGCTCTTTCTCTCTGCCTCCGCCATGCACTCGCTTTTGAAGGAGGCGCCACCACTTTTAACAAAGAGGACATACATGAATAAAAACCAAAGAATTGTAAATCAGAAACAAAGGGTCACCGGACCTGAAAGGTTAACTTGTATTGCTCAGATGCTGCCAGACCTACTGAGCTTTTCCAGCAATTTCTGTTTTTGTTGCGGATATACATGAAGATGGTCATGCATTCCTTCTAGTGTTAGTTGAACAAAGGAAACATTGCAAGTGGGTACTTTTTACTTTATGAAACTGGAACTGACAATGCGGTGTAGACTCTGCTGTCCTTCAGTATGTCCATACATGTCAACACAAGTCTTTACTTTTTGACAAACAAAGCATTGTCAGCAGATCATGCAAGGCTAAGAGTCTTTGTTGTTGGTAATAATAGGTTATTATTTGGAACATTTTATTGCCAGGCCTTCAATAATCACCCTGAAGGTTTTTACATGAATATGCTGGCTGTTGCTAGGATGAGCTCTCTCTCTCTCTCTCTCTCTCTCTCTCTTTCTCTCTGGTTAACTGTTATTGGCAATATTTTTACAAAATATCCATAGTGCTTCTTTTGATAATTACATTACATCTGTCATCTCTCATTTTTGATCTTTTCACCAATAAGTGGAGTTTCTCCCTACTGGTGTCCATAGAAACATAGAAAATAGGAACAAATACAGCCATTCAGCCCTTCATGCCTGCTCATCATTTAATAGACTCATGGCTTATCATCCAATTCAGTACCCCATTCCATTAGACCATAGACAATAAGACACAGCAGAAATTAGGCTATTCGACCCATTAAGTCTGCTCCACCATTCAATCATGGATGATAAGTTTCTCAACTCCATTCTCCCACCTTCTTCCCATAACCTTTGATCCCCTTGAGACTCAAGGACTCTGTCTTAAATATACTCAATGACCTGGCCTCCACAGCCTTATGTCTGAAGACGTTTCTCCTCATCTCCATTCTAAAGGGTCTTCCCTTTGATCTCAGGCTGTGCCCTTGGGTCCTAGTTTCTATTGCTAGTGGAAACATCTTTCCAATGTCTACTCTATCCAGGCCTTTCGGTATTCTGTAAGTTTCAATTAGATCCCCTCCCATCCTCCTAAACTCCATCAAGCTTTCCTTCTATCTCCCCATACCCTTTGATCCCCTTAGCTATAACAACTATGTCTAAATCCTTCTTGAAAGCAATCAATGTTTTGGCTTCAACTGTTTTCCATGGCAAAGAATTCCACAGACTCACCACTCTCTGAGTGAAGAAATTTCTCCTCATCTTGGTCATAAATGGATGACCTCATATCCTTAGACCGTGAGCGCTGGATCTGCTTCTGATCCATCATCATTTTGATTACTTTGATTAAGTTTCCTCTTAACCTTTATCCCCAAGGTAAACGTCCCAACCTCTCTAATACATCATTGCAATTGAAGTTGCTCATTTGTGAAAACCTTTCTTTGTGAATCTTTTCACACTCTTTCTAATGCCTTCACATCTTTCCTAAAATGTCGCATACACAACTGGTTGTAAATTCCAATCGAGGTTGAACCAATGCAAGTTGAACATAATCTCTTTGTTCTTGTACTCTGTGCCCCTATTAAAAAAACCTGGGATATTGGTCAACTGTCATAAGAAATGGAGCCAAAGTATTTATATAGTCACAGCCCTCACATCAAATATTCTCTCAAACCGTTCTGCCACCTTCAATGATTTATTCACATGTATGGCGAGGTCTTTCCATTCTTGCCTTTCTTTTATATTATCTCTCCACCTTCTTCCAAACTAAATGAAAAAGTTCACTCCTTCCTGCCCTAAATATCACTGTCCTTCACAAACCTTGACAAACCTTGCAAAAATCACTGTCCACTTTTCTGGCTATCC
The DNA here is from genome assembly GCF_037043375.1 of Chiloscyllium plagiosum. Classification (NCBI taxonomy): domain Eukaryota; kingdom Metazoa; phylum Chordata; class Chondrichthyes; order Orectolobiformes; family Hemiscylliidae; genus Chiloscyllium; species Chiloscyllium plagiosum. The sequence continues at coordinate 140,002,913 of NW_028270141.1, forward strand.
CACCAACTGTTTAAAACCCACAACATCCTTTTCATGGTTCACAATACTTTCCCAGGTTTTGCGCCATCTGTAGGTTTTAGTCATTCGTACGTGTTAGGAAGAACAGGCGTCCTAACATCGATTCAAGGGAATCTCCTCGACAAATGTTCCTCCAGTCTGAAAAAGACATGTCTCTCTGTTTTCCTGTCACGCGATCAACTGTGTCTCCATGTCTGTGTCTTTATTCCATGATTTCCAACTTCACACCAAAGCCTGTTGTGTGGCACTGTGTTAAAGGTCTTTTGGAATGCCATGTGCACCACATCAACTGCATTACCTTTATCAACCCTCCCTCTTACCTCATCAAACAAAATAAAATGATTTAATTAAACATGATTTGCTTTGAACAAATCTATGCTGACTTTCCTTATTTACCTGCATTTTCCAATATTTGCCCAAGTGACTATTAGCTTTGCCTCAAATTATATTTATATTTATATTTTATTGTCAGATGTACTCAAGTACAGAAATACAGTGAAAAGTATATAACGTCACCACCCACAGCACCATCTTACAAATGCCCCTAGGTACAAAAAGCATAAGTAAATATTACCAAACAAAAACCAAAGTTACAAATAGTTAAGAATTACCTTCATAGAATAAGTAGAAAAATAAAGAAATAAGGTGCTAGTTAACAATAAAGTCCTTCTTAATGTAAATATTAATATTCTTAATATAATTATTGTTTCTAGAGACTTTCTCACCAGTAATGTTGAACTGAGTGCCTTGTAATTGTTCTCATTATCCTACAGTAAAGGTTTAGAATTGTTTTGGAATTTGGATTCGAAAGTAAAGGTTAGTGTGGCTTGGTTTTAGTTCTGTGGACATGACATCTTCAAAAAAAGTCAGAAGTCACCTTGAATAGTGAGCTTAAAGTAGCATTTCCAATAAAGCATGTAATGTAAGTGAATAACCGGATAAGCTACCCAGTGAGATAATTGCTGAAATGTTTACTCAGTTGAGTTTGTGCAATCTGCAGGAAGAGAGATATGGGGTCAGAAGAAGAAATAGTTACAGCCCAGAAGGATTGTTTTTAAATTTGGCAATTTCCAGGCCATCATTGCCGGAAGAATTTCTTAAACTGTCTTAGCAGTCCAAGTAAACGTACTGAAAAACACTCTGAGCAACTTAGAGTTTAGTAAAACAAATGTTAGAGAATTAACCTGTGTCTATGCATCTCTACAAGAGACGGAGAGAACCATATCTGGTTAATGTGCAGAATGTCACCAAAATGAAATTCTTGTGACCACATCAGTTGACTAAGTAATTTTAAAGTGAATATAGGAATAACACTACACCATGGTTGAGTATCTGTAAAGGATGTTGCTGGGAAAAAGAGTTGAACATTTCTTTGTACTGTTTATGATAAATTATTTCTAGATTGTCTGAAGTACATACATTAATACATTTGATTCTTTTTAGTGCAATCAGCTTGCGTTTCATTATACAATGCAGTCTCATGAGAATAAGTTAAGAAATTATCACATTCACCAAATGGCAAAAGAATTTAAAAATTATGGACTGTACATCTCTTTGACTCTATGACTATCAAACCAGAATCCAACTTGTCCATTTTTACCATCAGCTAGGATCATAGCAATCTTCCCACCCTTTCTGGAATGATATGGCAACCTGGTATGGCAACGGTACCATTCAAGATCAGAGACAGTTACAGAGAGTGGTGAACTCGGCCCAGACAATCACAAAGGCCAACCTCCCATCTATAGAATCCATCTACCAGCCCTGCTGTCAAGGAAAGGCGGCCAGCATTCTCAAAGATCCATCCCACCCTGGCAATGTTTTTCTACAATCTCTATCATCGGGGAGTAGGTACAGAAGCCTGAACGCACGCACCAGCCGGTTTCATAATAGTTTCTACCCTACCGTTGTTAGAATACTGAATGGACTCACAAACTCTTAACATTCGCCTATACCTCTGTTTTTGCTTTTGCCGCTGTTTACATATTATTTACTTCTCTATGCTCCTTAACTTTGTGATCTGCCTGTATTGTTCACAAGACAAAGCTTTTCATTGTGCCTCGGTACACGTGACAATCAATTCAATTCAATTCAATACAAGCTTTCAGAGTCATGGGATTTACATATTAATCAATTGTAACCAGCATCCCATTTTAAGCGATTAAAGACTCAACAACCATATAGATTTGTCTAATACATTGCACCAGTTGAATGACACTTTGATCTTTTATTATAAATTCTGTGTCCTATGATCCTGCTCCACTAGCTACCTGATGAAGGAGCAGCACTCCGAAAGTTTGTACTTTCAAATAAACCTGTTGAACTACAACCTGGCGTCATGTGATTTTCAACCATGAAAATGTTACCAAGCGTCAGGAAAAACCCATCTGGTTTGTTAATTATCTTTGGAGAAGGAAAGGAAGGTCTGGCCTACATGTGACTGCAGACTGGCATCAATGTGGTTGACTCTGAATGGTCATCTGGGCAATTAAATGTTGGTCCAGCCAATGACACCCACATCTCATGAATCCCTTTTTAAAACCTTAAAGTGTCTGAATTCACTCCTCTTTCACCATGACCTATACAGAGGCCTTTACAGAATCTTCTTCAGCATGGTGGCTCAGTCATTGGTAATGCTGCCTCACAGCACCAGCGACCTGGGTTTGATTTCAGCCTTGGGTCTCAGTCTTGGAGGGGGGACCGTGGGATGTTTGCACACTCTGCCGTGTCTGTGTGGGTTTCTTACAAGTTATGTTCCCCCCCACAGTCACAAGTTGGGTTAGCCAAGGTTAGTACTCGTGTGGGTCTGGGTGGGATGTTGTTCAAAAGGTTGATGAAGACTTGATGGGCTGAATTGCCTTTTTTGACTCTGTAGGGATTCAATGATTAAATACAAGTACAATTTATGCATTTAATACTGCATCTATGCCCCTGGCTCCATGTGTAAATTTTCATCATGCTCTCTAATTAGCCCCATTCCATTTAGCTATCTTTTACTAGCAATCAGCATCCATGAACACCAACTAGACACTAAAATGCCAAGACCAGTTGTCCCTCGTAGCTAAACACAGATGACAAGGACCACAAATTCCATTCAACGATCATAGGACAAGCTGAACAGAGGACAGCCAAAGAATTTCTAGAAGCGTGGCACTCATTCATGGACTCCATCAACAAACATGGACCTAGACCCAATATATCGACCACAACAATGACCAAACGGAACATGCAACTAGAAGCAGCAGGAATGGAACCAAATATATTCCAGAAGACACAGTACAGCAGCGCTTCACAGGAGGCTCCAAAGCACTGAAGATGTCACCTAGACGGGGGATGAAAGGTGTACAAATCAACTTCCCAGCTTGGTACAAACATACCCACAACTACGACAACCTTTTGCTGTTTATGTGCCTTAATTTAAGGTCTGATCTAACTGGCAACACCACATATGTTGCTATGGTTGTTTAGTACCAGCTCAGGTCACTGGACAAACTTTTAAATTCACAGTTGTCTAACTCAGAGGCAGGAGTACTAACACTAGGGTAATACTCTTTTGGTTTGGAGATGAGAGTTCACAAAGAGTAGTGGCTACCTTACTGGGATGCATGTTACAATATTAAACACAGACAGACGATCATCCTGTAAAATCCAAAACAGGGTTATTTCAAGCTGCTGTTTCTAGCTGTCTAATTGCTCCGAACATGGGACAGTGTCAATTTTGAAATGCTTGGTTATGAGGGGAGTACACACTATTTCTCTACATCTCACTTAGTTGATGGCCCATCTCGAGGGATATTATCCTATTGAAGGGCATGTTTGATTGTCTGAAATTTAATTGCCTCAAGTCCTCATGTGACCTTAAGGCAAACTAAAGTGGAAAAATGCATTAATTCTTTCCTCTCTCTGCCTGAGGGAAAATTGCATTGATGCAGATGTAATCAAAATTCTGCGGAGTAGCTTAACATCAATGATGCAGATCACATCTCATCATTACACACCCACAGACTGTTTTTGGGGGGTCTTTTTGTTCTACATTAGCTTCAAATCAGAATGAAATGCAGCTGTGTGAAGGGTTAGAATTGCACAGCTGAGTGTAATGCTAGTCTGTCTCCAATCTCTTCTCGGCACCTGTCTGGTTGTCACTGAGAAACCAGGGGAGAAGTAATTAAATATATCCACAGCATTTTATCTGAGAGCTGCAGGCTGCTGCCCTTTTCCTTAACCATTGACATACTGTTGTCTGAAGACTACCTGGTTCCTCTCAGCTCCTCCAAACCCAATTGGAAAGTCTGCTGTCACATACATGCCTCCTGCCGGTTTATGACATGTTAAGATCCAGTTATAGAAAGTAAACACAATAATTGCCTCTTTGTAAAAGAACTTACAGAAAATGGTGTTGAAAACTGCCAACAATCCCTATAGCAGACCCTGTCTGCCCCAAGCTGACAATTGGGTACTTTACCTGAGCCGAAAAATGCGTTGCTGGAAAAGCGCAGCAGGTCAGGCAGCATCCAAGGAGCAGGAGAATCGACGTTTCGGGCTTAAGCCCTTCTTCACCTGAGCCCTCAGTTTCAGACCATTGTATCAGCAGTAACAGCTTTCTGATAGATTCAGGGACAATGAGGTACACAACGGGGAGAAAAAAATGGTAAGAGTGAAGTAATAACTGAGGGAAGAGCAGGGGTTTTCAGTCTAGTGGTGGACACGAAAGGACATCAGGTCACTTAGAACCTGCTTTAGCTCAATAGCAGAAATACTAGTCTAACACTTAGCCTTTATTAGGGGATATAATGATGTCCCAACTGGGTAACCTGTAGGTCCACTGATATTCCAAAAAATATTTCTTTGCCCTGCTCCATGTTATGTTTTATGTCTGCCTTTTTGTAGAAGGTTTACTCAATATCCTCAGTATGTCATCAGTGGTTCCATCAGTGCTCCAATTATTTTACATTAAATTACGAGTTTCTTCAGTGACTTTAATGTGTTGTCACACTCAAATATACACCAATTAATACCTTGTATTCCTTAACATTGTACCAATGCTTACTATTTAGTGAACGAAGCTAATATTTTAGACAAAGTTGCCCTTTGCTGCTGAAGCACATGTACTATCTAGTACTGCACAGTTCAAGGAGTCCATGGCTAGCACATTCATAACATGACAAAAATTTCTTGCAACCACAATTATTTGTTCAAATTCATCACTGTGAGGTGATTCACTTTGGGAAGAATAACAGGAAGTCAGAATACTGGGTCAATGGAAAGGTTCTTGCTAGTGCGGATGTGCAGAGGGACCTTGGAGTCCATGTACACAGATCCCTGAAAGTTGCCAGTGCTGATAGTGCTGTTAAAAAGGCATACGGTGTGTTAGGTTTCGTTGGTAGAGGGATTGAGTTCCAGAGCCGTAATGTCATGCTGTAACTACACAAAACGCTAGTGCGGCCACACATGGAATATTGTGTACAGCTCTGGTCACCCCATTACAGGAAGGATGTGGAAGCATTGGAAAAGGTGCAGAGGAGATTTACCAGAATGTTGCCTGGTCTGGAGTGAAGATCTTATGAGGAAAGGCTGAGAGACTTGGTCTGTTCTCATTGGAAAGAAGAGGGTTAAGAGGGGATTTGATAGAGACATACAAGATAATCAGAGGATTAGATAGGGTAGACAGTGACAGTCTTTTTCCTAGGATGATGACATCAGCTTGTACGAGGGGGCATAACTACAAATTGAGGAGTGATAGATTTAAGACAGATGTCAGAGGCAGGTTCTTTACTCAGAGATTGATAAGGGCATGGAATGCACTACCTGCCAATGTAGTTAACTCAACCACATTAGGGGCATTTAAACAATCCTTGGATAAGCATATGGATGATGGTGGGATAGTGTAGGGTGATGAGCTTAGATTAGTTCACAGGTCAGTGCAACATCGAGGGCCAAAGGGCCTGTTCTGCACTGTACTGTTCTATGTTCTATGATCTATCATTATCATCATCCCCAGCCTCAGGTGCGTTTCTTCATGTTCATTCTGGACTCTGCCTCTTTGTTTAGAATACTTCATTGCAAAGTGTTATTTCGACCATATCTATAGTATCAATTAACTGGCCATTCATGGCATTCAGTTGCTTACCTTTTCATCTTCCGACTGCAATAAGCAGGAATGCTTCCAGCTATAATCTCCCTGCCTTTAATCTGCCTTTGTCAAGTATCCAGACTATTTTGACATGGCAATCATTAAGCCTTCTATGGTTTGTGTCACCACAAGATGTCTCAGTTTTTCCATGAAAAGTGTTAGGAAATGGTTGGTTTCAGCTGACACTTGATCTAACAGCACCTTATTCCCTGAGGACCAACATCAACTGGGAATAATGTTCTGTCTGTACAAGCTACCTCAGCATAATCCATCAATTCTTGGATGTCCCAAACTGAATTTTCACTATTATTTTGTATGATCTGATACATCCATTTCTGGAATAATCAGCTGTTTCTGATATTTATCAAAGTCTGCTTCATTGACATTCAACATGTTACCTTTCTTGTAGATTTCATCCAAGAACTCAAATATCCAACTGGCAGACTTTCAGGGATTTTTAAAAATTCATTCTTGGAATGAGGGTGCTTTTGGTAAGGCCAGGATCTGTTGCCTATCCCCAAATGCCCTTGAACTGAACGATGGCAAGTTTCCTTCCTTAAAAAGTCACCAGATGGATATTTACAACTTCAAGAATAGTTAAGTGGTCATTATTAGACTAGATTTTTAAAATTCCAGATTTTTATTGAATTTAAATTTCAGCATCTGTCATTGTAGTATTTGAACCTATGTTCCCAGAACATTAGTCTACGCTTTAGATTAGATTAGATTAGATTACTTACAGTGTGGAAACAGGCCCTTCGGCCCAACAAGTCCACACCGCCCCGCCGAAGCGCAACCCACCCATACCCCTACGTTTACCCCATTACCTAACACTACGGGCAATTTAGCATGGCCAATTCACCTGACCTGCACATCTTTACTGTGGGAGGAAACCGGAGCACCCGGAGGAAACCCACGCAGATACGGGGAGAACGTGCAAACTCCACACAGTCAGTCGCCTGAGGCGGGAATTGAACCCGGGTCTCTGGCGCTGTTCTGGATTACTAGTCCAGTATCTTTGCCATTACTTCACTGTCCTCCCCAGAGCAGGTTAGATTTTACGACTGGTAGGAAATAGCAATGCCAAGGCCATGTTGTGTTCCCTTTTGGAAGGGTTTTACTCTGTATCACTTATTCACTTGATTCTTCTACTGTTCCTGAGGTTCGTGCTCCCACAACATCGGAGGAAATTGTGCTCCAGCAATTTGCACCAGTCATTTTCCACCATGGCCACAAGAAGTTAATTTTTCTGTCTTAAAAGTGTTTCATTAGTTGTCAACCTTCACCTTTTGACAATACGTCTCTGATACCATATTCTATTTTAGAAAGCTAAGTGTTAAAGTGTAGAACAAATTGGATACAAAATTGGTTTGATAGTAGGACACTGACGATGATGGTAGAGGCATGTTGTTTAGAATGGAGGCCTGTGACCAGCGATGTGTGGCAAGGATTGGTGCTGGGTCCACTGTTGTTCGTGAATATAGGAGGCATGGTCAGTACGTTTGAGATGACACCAAAACTGGTGGCATAGGGAACAGTGAACAAAGTTCTCTAGGATTACAATAGGATGCTGATCCACTGGGCCAGTGGGCCGAGAAATGGAAGATGGAGTTTAATGCAGATAAATGCGAGGTGTTGCATTTTTGCTAAGACAAACTAGTTAATGGTAGGGCCCTGGGGAACGTTGTTGAACACAGAGATCTAGGGGTACAGGTTAACAGTTCCTTGAAAATGGCGTCACTGATAGACAGGGTGATGAAGAAGACATTTGGCACACTTGCCTTCATTGGTCAAAGCATTGAGTACAGGAGGTGGGACGTCATGTTATAGCCATACAAGACATTGGTGAGGCCACATTTGGAGTACTGCATACAATTCTGGTCACCCTGCTTTGGGAAGGACGTTATTAAACTGGAAAGGGTGCAAAAAAGATTTACAAGGATGTTATCAAGACTGAAGGGTTGGAGTTGTAAGGAGAGGCTGGATATGCTGGGACTTTTTTCCCCTGGAGTGTCAGAGGTTGAGAATGACCTTCTAGAGGTTTATGAAATCACGAGAAGTATAGATAAGGTGAATAGCCAAAGTCTTTTCCCCAGTGTAGGGGAGTTCAAAATTAGAGGGCAAGGGTTTACAGTGAGAGGAGAAAGATTGAAAAGGGACCTGAGGGGCAACCTTTTCATACAGAGGTTGGTGCATAATTGTGCGCCAAAGGAAGCCGTAGAGGTGGATACAATTACAACATTTAAAAGGCATTTGGCAGGTGTATGAATAGTAAAGGTTTAGAGGGAAATGGATCAAATGCAGGCAAATGGATGAGTTGGGCTGAAGGTCTGGTTCTGTGCTAATTGACTCTGTAACTCTATGACCCAATCTTTAAATGTCTTCACAAGTGGTTATCTACAGGGATACACATTAGAAGCAGGTCCTCAACAATCGCAGTTTCAAACTGTTGATATATGATTCACATATAATTAACCCACGTGGATACTTAGGAAATGTTAATGGGTTCATTCCCGGTCTCAATCAGTGAGACTTAAATGAGCACCACAACTGACACTCCCCACCATGTATCCTCACTCAACCCTCTAAACTCCTAAACTAACCCAATTTCTGCCACCCAAAGCCAATAAATCCCACCCAACCACACACCCACAGTCTTGCTCATCAACTCACCCACTCCATTACCTCTCTCACCCACCCACTACACCACTCCTCACACCCACTCATTCACTCACATCATCCCTCTCACACCCACTCACCCCCCCACTCCATCCCCCTCTCACACCCACTCACCCACCCCCACACTGTCATCCCTTTCACACCCACTCACCCCCCACTCCATCCCTCCCTCTCACCCACTCACCCACCCCCACACTGTCATCCCTCTCACACCCATTCACCTCCCCCCCCCCGTCACCCCTCTCACACCCATTTATCCCCTCACTCCCTCTCTAATGTTATAGAAATGGTGGTGTGCTTCACTCTGCATTCTCACCTACTTGTTTATTTTCCACAGGGATGGTCCAAGGCTGTATCAGTTGGACGTCCACACTGACAGGGTGCAAAACAATCAGGTCATAGAAATCCCAACGGGCAGCAACATTGCACACAGAACTGGCTGTGATCTGAAGATGTGGGCCAAAATGTTCACTCCCCAAAAATGTTCCTTTGTTTTCTCTTCTAGCACCATTTCTTTAGAATTGACCATTTACTGAGGAACCATTCTTCGTGTGAGAGTTTGGAGAGAAATGTCTACTGGGCTATTCTCCTTTAGGGAGTAGGATAGCTAAGTTAGATTCCATTATCACTGGCCTGCACTGTTTTCAGCAAAAGGCCAGTGGGTATCTAATAATCTGGAACTCGGAACAGGACTATGTCTGGTACTGCTGAGGTCTGAAACTTAACACAGCTCAGGATTTGAACCTAAATGCCTCCCTGACCCTATAATTGTTTCATATCATTCAATGTTTTTGCTGCAGAAGTTACCAGTCACTTTAAGGGGCTACTGGTGGTAATCTTATCCAATGAGAATTTAACCCATTCTTTTGATTCTTCTCTTCAAAACTTTATTGCCTAATGTAGCAAAAGGAATTTAGTGAAAAGGATACATATGGTATCATAGACTTTACATTCTCTCTTCTGTTGTCCAGTTCAGAGTGACTCAGTCACACTCCCACCAGCCAGAGCCACAACATTTCCAGTTTTACCTTTGCTGCAAGCTCCACATTGTGACCTCGAAAGCCCCTTCAAGAATTAATCCTGGGATCCCCGTCCCTCATGTATATATCAGGATGCCACCATCGAAAATATAGGGTCAGGATTCACATGTAAAATGTTGGGACCCAGCTTTCAAACTCCAACATCTCTCTGACCATCTCCACTGCTCTGTTCCATCAGGACACTGCTGCTCGCATAGCCCTCGATGAGTCACTGTTGTATCCAATTAAATATCAGAAAGTCTGAAGCCCCACCACAAATGGTTACACACTTGCCATCAATTTCAATGCAGACCCTATCTCTCCTCAGGGTGAAGTATCTTGTTTGATGCTGATCTGAGCTTCCAACTATATTTCCCATCATCACAAAGCCCAGCTACTAAAACCTCTCAGATATTGCGTGTGAGATCTCCTGCCTGAGCCTATCAGCTGCTGTGTCTTTGCTTCCTCCTGACTAGATCTTTTCAATGCTTTTCTGATCAGTTTCCCACCTTGAACCATCCTTTGATTTCAACTCATTGAGACCTCTCTTGCCAGCATCCTTTCAACATCAAGTCTGATTCACCCAACACTTCTGGGTATGTCAACTGCTGATCCCCCAACTCCCTCACAGATGCAAAGACAACCCTTAACAAAGTAGATGTAGAAAGGATGTTGACAAAGCGAGCTGTAGAGAGGATGTTCCTTCATGTGAGGCAATCTAGAACGAGAGGTCATCGTTTCAGAGTAAGGGGTAGCAGGTTTAAAACAGAGACAAGGAGGAATTACTTCTCTCAAAGAGACATAATTCTATGAATTCATCAACCCAGAATGTGGTGAATGCTGGGACATTAAGTAAATTTAAGGAGGAGATAGACTTTTAATTAGTAACAGGTTGAAAGAGAATGAAGAACGGGCAGGAAAATTACGTTGGAGGCCTAGATCATATCAAATGATGGAGGGGCTGAATTGCCTAATCCTGCTCCTGGATCTTATGTTCTTAACTACAACGTGTCGTGCTAAAAAGGAGAAAAAAACCAAGAGGGTACAGACTTCAAGTGATGCGAGGAAAAAATGTTTCCACACAGCAAGTAGTTAGGGTATGAAATACACATGCCTAGAAATGCCTAGGCAGCTTCAATTGAGATAAGAGGGTGTTATTTGGATGGAAACGATGTGTAGGGTTTTGGGGAAAAGGCAGGAGATTGACACTAGGTAACAGAGCTGGTGCAAGCACAATGGGCCAATTGACCTTCTTCTGAGCTGTAACAGTTTTGTGATCTTGTGTGACTTTATCACATCTTTTTACATTGATAAAAATCACACGACACCACATTATAGTCCAACATGTTTACTTGGAAGCACTAGCTTTCGGAGCGCTGCTCCTTCACCAGGCGGTTGTCCTTCATCAGCACAACCACCTGATGAAGGAGCAGTGCTCCGAAAGCTAGTGCTTCCAATTAAACCAGTTGGACTATAACCTGGTGTTGTGTGATTTTTAACTTTGTACACCCCAGTCCAACACCGGCACCTCCACATCATTTTTACATTGACTTGATGCGTTAAGTAGAGGAACCATCTTATCTCTGCTCACTAGCTTCACCTTAGTCTGTAAAGCCGGACATCAATTCATGTTCGCATACCGCAATTTGCCAATATATTAATACACTGAGCGACTAAATATAAATACACAGTTTGTTGTGTGGATAATCACATGTAGTTAATCAATCTGGTATTTTAACAAAAGTGAATAGTCCATTACAAGTAAGTTAATGCTTTTCTCAAATATTATTGAAGGGTCTGTCATTTGAAGTCCTGAAGAATTTGGTTATTAAAATTGCCAAAAGCAGTTAAGCTGCAATTGCTCAATCGCTCTGGCTGGTATTGTGATGTTAGTTACTATGTGAACAAATATGTGAACACGGCCTTTTGTTGCACACATTCCTGTTCCAATTCAGATTAAGAAGATGCATACTCAAAGCCAAATCCAGTAATCGGTTCGAATGTGCTGCCTCTAAGCACTTATACTAAAATCAACTATTTACCATGGATTTGGACAAGTAACAAGGAGGAACTGCATCTCAAAGAGATGCCTTTCGTCAACAACACATGTACATCAATGCTTAGCAACTGATATTGATGATGCTGAACACAGAAGTGCTCCTTTCAGTGCAATGGTTGTTTTTTTATGTAAATACTTCCTGCTTCCCAATTCCATATATTTATCCATTGAAGCTTATAATTATGCTCCACTTTACTGCTGTAGATATCTCAAATCACTTCATCCACATTTTATTTTGGGGTAAAGTTTCTTCATGATATATTTATCCCCTGTTCCACATTTGTTCTGCCTGATGTCTCCAGGTTAAAGGGCACCGCCTTCTCTGATGTCATATGTTCACAAGATATAGGAGCAGAATTAGGCTATTCGGCCCATCGAGTCCGCTCCACCATTCAATCACGGCTGATCCTCGCCTCCTATCTTCCTGCCTTCTCCCCATAACCTTTCAAGCCATTACCAATTAAAGATCTGTCTGACTCTTCCTTGAATTTCCTCACTGTCCCAGCATCCACCGCAGTTTGGGGGAGCGAACTCCACAGCTTCACAACCCTTTAGGAGAAATAGTTCCTCCTCAACTCTGTTTTAAATTTGCTACCCCTTATCCTAAGACTATGACCTAGAATACCAGACAAGAGGAAGCATCTCCTCCACTTCTATTTTATCTGTACCTTTTATCATCTTCAACACCTATCCATAACTTTTATCATGTCAGGTGCTGCCTGGGCCAGTTACAGAGAAGTATCAAAGATCACATCAGACTGACGTTTCTCTCTGACATTTCCTCCCCATTGAAAAGGCACAGCACCTCGACTTAGCACATTCTGAAATTGGCTCCAACGATGAATAGAACTCCAGCGATGTGTTTTTGATGGTATGGATTACTGGGAGTATCAGTAGGTTAAAGTGAGGACTGCAGATGCTGGAGTTACCAGAGTTGAAAAACATGGTGCTGGAAAAACACAGCAGGCCAGGCAGCATCCAAGAAGCAGGAGAATCGACGTTTCGGGAAGAAGAAGGGCTTATATAAATACTTCCTGCTTCCCAATTCTCCTGCTCCTCGGATGCTGCCTGGCCTGCTGTGTTTTTCCAGCATCACATTTTTCAAGTATCAGTAGGTTGCCTTATGCACAAATAGGTATCAGTATCACTGAAAAAGACATTGTGTTAGAGCTCCTCACCTTCCACTCATCAGAACTATCGAAGATGTACTATTGAAAGGGGAAATCAACTATACTGTATGAGAGGAGAATCCTGATTGGTTGGTGTTGTGATTATGTGAAAGTGAGTACTGCAGATGCTGGAGATCAGAGTCAGGTTAGAGTGGTGCTGGAAAAAACACAGTAGGTCAGGCAGCATCCGAGGAGCAGGAAAAATTATAACAAGTTCAACCAGATACAACGCATAGATAATGAGTTCCCTGATTGTGGCTGTTAATCTGGTCCAATCAGGGAACCCTGGCTGACAGATATAGACAGGAGTATCTCCATGTAAACATTGCCTTTATCAGACTTTGCTTGTTAATGGTTCACTGGCTACATGGGCGTTTTTCCTCATGGTGAAAATATCGATTAGATTCTTCCAAAATGATGTCTTTTTACTGAGTCGCAGCATATTCACACTCAATCACAGGTGATATGTGGAAGAGATTGGAACTACTACTGCACAGTGGTAGTGGGGGGATGGATGGATATTTAAAAAACAGGAGTGTCAGAAGGTCACCTCAGGCGAGGGACTGGCTTTGAGCTGGCTGCTCAGTGCCCATGTGCTGTGCATATGTAAATAAAGGGTGACTTGGTGATGGGATACTGGCCTCTTTTCAATTATTTCACTATCTCTGTCTTAAATAAACTCTACACCTTTGTATAGCAATGAGTTCCACAGATTCACCACCCTCCAGCTGAAGACATTCCTCCTCAGTTGCAAATGGTCATCCATTCACTTCTGAGGCTGTGCCCTCAGGTCCTAGTCTCTCCCACTAGTGGAAACATCTGCTCAATATCCAATCTATCCAGGCCTTTCAGTACTCTTAAAGCTTCTGTAGGAATGAGGTGATTTACCTATTAGCTACCTATAAACAAAAGAGGAAAATAAATAAACAGGCGTGTCAGAGGTTCTGTTCACTCTGAAAGCTAGCTCTGAGGGAGCTGGATCAGTGTCAAAGACTCTCTGTGTGTAAATAAAGGGTGATCCAATGACAGGATACAGGCCTCTGTGCGGTTGTTTCAGTTGGAAAGTGGAACTTGACTGATGGAGACATTGACATGGAGAATGTATCAGTTAATGGTGATTGACTCTTAACTGCCAGGCTTTGTTTAAATTTTCAGACTAAGCAAGTTGACTCCGATTGGTCAAGGTATATCCAGATAAAGTGATTCGGTGTGCGGATATCACCTGTTTTGTGGAGTTGAAACAGGTGTAGTGCACATAGATGTTCTTTTTACCTGTAAAGAGCAGCATCCTGTGCATTGATATACATAACGTCTAGCACACACAAGTGCACCAACCGTAAGCTCAACTGACAATTTGAAACTAGTTGTCAGTCTAATTATTCACACACTCAGGACTATTGTTATGGACCAGGGCAGACCCTCCCCTCAAAACATTTCAAGAAAGTAGCATGGACCCTAACTTTGCTAATTGTTTTAAGCAGGTGAACAGTGGATACTCCAGGAATGATGCATCTGGCCCAACCTCTTTGTTTCAAACAAAACAGAATTTATTTGCAAGATTTCCGAATGAAACACAAACAAGACAGAACTGAATACAGAATAACTTAACCCACCCAAAAACCCAACAGATTACCCCAACGGCAGCCACACTGCTGAATCGCAGGAATCACAGTGCTGCTCATTTTGTCGATGGTATGGGAAACTCTCCAAATACTTTTGTTTTTCCATCCTGTGGGGCCATTTATCATGTCCAATAACATGGCCCAGGAAGGTGACTTGGGCTTTGGCAAATTCACTTTTAGCCAGCTTTATCAACAAGCCTGCCTCCTGAAGTCGATTGAACAATTCTGATAAATGTTGCAAATGTTCCTCCCATGTGTGACTAAAAATCACCAGTTCATCAATATAAACTACATAATTAGGTAATCCAGAAATCACCTTATTGGTTAGTCTCTGAAATGTGGCTGGAGCACTTTTCATACCAAATGGCATGACTTTAGGAAAGCCGAAATTGCCTTCGCTCTTTCTGACAAAGGTACCTACCAGTAGCCTCTAAGCAAGTCCAACTTAGAAATATAAGTTGTTTGTCCCACCTTTTCAGCACAGTCTTCCAAATGCGGAATCAGATATACATCAGTGTTCGTAACTGCATTGTCTTTGCAGTAGTCCACACATAACAGTTGGGTACCATCTGGTTTTGGCACTGTTACTATGGGTGAGCTCCAGTCACTGTAACTCACTTAGATGACACCATCTTGGAGCATTCAGAAAGAGCTCCCCTTCTGAACCTGTACTAACTTTAGAGGATTATGCCTATAAGGATGTTGCTTAATCAGAACTACATCTCCTACACCTACATCACGCATAATTAATTTAGTACTTCCTAGCTTATTTCCACATATCTCCCCAAGTGATAGTAATAATTCTTTCAGGTCATTTCGATTTTCCTCCGAAAGGTAACTCAATAAATTATTCCAATTTTTGACAACTTCCTCATTGTCCAATTTAATTTGAAGAATGTCCAATTCAGAATCCTCTGAACTTGATTCTTCCCAGTGTTGTAACCAATAACACAGTCTCCTTTGGCTTTCCTTCCCTGTCAAATACCTTTTGAGCATATTCACATGACACACTCTGTGAGATTTCTTTCTGTGTAGAGTCCTTATCAAATAGTTGACCTCACTCAATATCCTTTCAACTTGATAAGGTCCATTAAATCTTGCTTTTAAAGGTTCGCCTGGAAGTAACACTAATATCTTATCACTGATAGCAAAATTGCAAATTTTTGATTTCTTGTCAGCTTCCTGTTTCAGTGTCTGCTGAGATAATTTTAGATGCTGTCCAGCCAACTCCCCTGATCTATTTAATCATTCCCAAAAATTTGACACATAGTACAAATATACTGTCTCTGATATATGACTTAACGATTTCTTCTTAATCAATTTTAACAGCCCTCTCACTTCATGCCCAAACACTAATTCAAAGGGACTGAATTTGGTCAAATCATTTGGTGCATCTCTGATCGCAAAAAGAGCAAACAGAATTCCTTTGTCTCAATCATCCAAGCAGCCTTGACTATAAGCCCTCAACTTGGTCTTTAATGTCTGATGCCATTTTTCTAAGACTCCCTGTGACTCTGGATGGTATGCAGTAGATTTGAATTGCTTTATTCCTAAACTGTCCTAGAATAATTTTTATGGGAAGTTTGACCCTTGATCTGATTATATCTCTGTGGGTAGTCCCTATCTAATGAAAGATTTGGGTAACTCCACTACAATCCTTTTAGCTGCAATATTGCATAATGGATGGCCTCTGGAAATTTAATGGATACAAATATTTGATTCCCACATTTTGTTTTAGGTAGGGGTTCTAGGCAATCAATTCAGACTCTTGTAAAAAGTTCCTCAAATGCAGGAACAGGTATTAGAAGTGCGGGTTTTATTACAGCCTGTGGTTTTCCAATTACCTGACATGTATGACATGTCCAGCAAAATTCAACTACATCCTTGTGCAGTCTAGGCCAGGAAAAATGTTTTTGTATTTTAGCTTGAGGTTTTCTTATTCCTAAATGACCCCCTAGTGGTAGTTCATGCACCACCCACAACACCTCTTTTCTATAACCCACTGGCAATATGACTTGAGGAAGTTCTGCCTATTTCTCATCTGCTTGAATATGTGATGGTCTCCATTTCCTCATTAAGACATCATGTTTAAGATAGTAACATTCAGGGATACATTGGATTCTTTTTCCATGTATGTCTTTTGACACAGTTGGTTTAGTTTTTCATCTTTCTGCTGTAATTTAGGTATTTTATCTGACTTAAGGATGTCTGCTTTGTCAAATATCTGCTCCTGGTTTGTGTCAACCATTTAATCCAACAGGGTCTCTGCTAATTCCACTTCAACCTTCTTATCTGTATTCTTTGATCGGTCCTGGTTCAATTGGTTACTTTGTGACCTCATTACTACACAGTCAGGAAAAATCCCAGGATATGTGACCTGCAATAGTTCAGTTGACTGAGTTTCCACTGGCCTTTCGACCACAGTAGGCAGCACTCTTATTGGTGAACCAGCTATATATATATATATATATATATATTAATGATATAGAAGATGGTATTAGTAATAACATTAGCAAATTTGCTGATGATACTGAGCTGGGTGGCAGGGTGAAATGTGATGAGGATGTTAGGAGATTACAGGGTGACCTGGACAGGTTCGGTGAGTGATCAGATGCATGGCAGATGCACTTTAATGTGGATAAATGGATGCTTATCCACTTTGGTGGCAAGAACAGGAAGGCAGATTACTACCTAAATGCAATCAATTTAGGCAAAGGGGCAGTACAGAGAGATCTAATCTTCCGGTCCAGGGTCCGCTCCGTGGAGCAGGACGAGACGTGCTCACGTTTCTTCTTCCAGAAGTTGCACAAAGAGAGCTCCGTGCTCAGCAGCCTGAAGGAAGAAGATGGCTCGATAACGTCATCTCAGGCTGACGTCATGAGGATCAGTAAATCCCTCTATGCCAGTCTGTATGACGCGAAGCCAACCGACAGCACGACCTCCCAGTCGTTCCTGTCCTCTATCATGGAGGTCTTAGACGACAGAACACGGGAGAGGCTGGACCAGCCACTATCTCTGGACGAGCTGACCAAGGCCCTCGAGTCCTTCGAAAAGAATAAAACTCCCGGAAGCGACGGCTTACCGGTCGAGCTCTATTCCGCTCTTTGGGACTTGATTGGCCAGGACCTGCTGGAGGTGTATGTCAGTATGCTTCGGGCAGGTACCATGAGTGAATCCATGAGGAAAGGCATCATCACCCTCATCTACAAGCGGAAGGGGGAGAGGGAGGAACTCAAAAATTGGAGACCAATCTCACTGTTGAATGCGGATTACAAAATTCTGTCAAAGGTAATCGCCAACCGGGTCAGGTCTGCTCTGGGGTCGGTGATTCACCCTGACCAAACCTGTGCTGTGCCGGGCAGGAAGATCGCTGAGAGTCTCGCACTCCTCAGGGATACGATCGCCTACATGCAGGACAGAGGGTTGGACACCTGCCTGATCAGCCTGGACCAGGAGAAAGTCTTTGACAGGACATCACACACGTATATGAGAGATGTTCTCTCCAAAATGGGCTTTGGGGAGGGAATCTGCAATTGGATCAGACTGCTCTACACCAACATTGTCAGTGCAGTCTCAATCAATGGGTGGGAATCAGATAGCTTCCCAGTCAGATCTGGAGTCAGGCAGGGCTGCCCTCTCTCTCCTGCCTTGTTTGTGTGCTGCAAAGAGCCATTTGCCGAGTCCATCAGGAAGGATGCAAGCCTGAGAGGGGTGACTATTCCTGGCAGCGGGGGGCTGCAGGTTAAGGCCTCCCTGTACATGGATGACGTCGCCGTTTTCTGCTCAGATCCGCTGTCCGTGCGCAGACTCATGTGCATATGTGACCAGTTCGAATGGGCCTTGGGGGCCGAGGTAAGCCGAGGCAAGAGCGAGGCCATGCTCTTCGGGAACTGGGCCGACCAATCCTCGATCCCCTTCACCGTCAGGGCCGACCACCTGAAGGTGCTGGGTATTTGGTTCGGGGGGGGTGCTGGGGCGTGCGCCAAGTCTTGGGAGAAGTGTATCAGCAAAGTGAGGCAGAAACTGGGCAGATGGAAGGTACGGTCGCTCTCCATCGCGGGAAAAAACCTGGTCATCAGGTATGAGGCACTGTCATTGCTGTTATATATGGCACAGGTCTGGCCTATTCCCAGAACCTGTGCCGCTGCAGTCACCCTGGCCATCTTCCAGTTTATATGGAGGTCAAAGATGGACCGGGTCCGAAGGGACTCGCTGTACAAAGATCTGGGCAACGGGGGAAAAAATAAACCCAATGCCACCCTCACTCTGATGGCCACCTTTGTGTGTGGCTGCATCAAGTTGTGCATGGATCCCCGGTACGCAAACACCAAGTGTCACTACGTACTGAGGTTCTACCTGTCCCCGGTGTTGCGAAGGATGGGCCTGGCCTCGCTGCCGCGGAACGCTCCGAGTAGTTGGACCGTTCCGTATCACCTGTCCTTCATGGAGAAGTTTATGAAGAAAAACACCTTTGACCACAAGTCCATCAGGAAGTGGTCAGCACGTAGTGTCCTTGAGATCCTTCGGGAAAAAGAGAGGGCGGATCCTATCGAGCGGTTCCCTGAGCAGACTGTCAAAGCCATTTGGCAGAATGCCTCATCGCCAGAACTATCCAACAAGCACCAAGACATGGCTTGGCTGGTGGTGAGAAGGGCTCTGCCTGTGAGATCCTTTATGCACGCCCGGACTCTCAGCCGCACCGCACAAGCCCTCGAAACGGCTGCGGGGGGGATGAGACTGTCACACACCTCCTTCTGGAATGTGCCTACGCAGAGGAAGTCTGGAGAGGAATGCAGTGGTGTTTGTCGAGGTTCATCCCGAGCAGCGCCGTGACGCGGGACTCCGTGCTCTACGGCCTGTTCCCCGGGACGCACACCGAGACGAACATCAACTGTGCCTGGAGGATCATCAACTCGGTGAAGGACGCTCTCTGGGTGGTCCGAAACCTGTTGATTTTCTAGCTGAAGGAGTTGACCCCGACTGAGTGCTGCAGACTGGCACATTCCAAGGTCCAGGACTACGTGTTGAGGGATGCGCTGAAGCTTGGGGCAGCTGCCGCCAAGGCGTGGTGGGGAAAGACCACCGTGTAACATCTGCCTGCCTAATGAAGAACAGGGGGTCCATGCAGTCATTTGGGCTCTGCTGACGCCTCAGCTAATTATATGGGCATATGATTGAAAAATGTACAGACCTGTATAAAAATGATAAATTCTGATCTCTGTATGTACATGTTTACATATGTATGGCATGACCAACTGGACAGACCATCAAATTATTTTATGAATAAAGTATATTTTTGAAATAAAAAAAAGTACAGAGAGATCGGGAGGTTCTTGTACACCACTCAATGAAGGTAAGCATGCAGGTACAGCAGGTAGTGAAGAAGGCGAAGAGCATGCTGGCCTTCATAACAAGAGGGATTGAGTATAGAAGCAAAGAGGTTCTTCTGCAGCTGTACAGGGCCCTGGTGAGACCACACCTGGAGTACTGTGTGCAGTTCTGGTCTCCAAATTTGAGACTATTGAGGGAGTGCAGCGTAGGTTCCCGAGGTTAATTCTTGGAATGGCGGGATTACCTTACACTGAAAGACTGAAGCGACTGGGCTTGTGTACCCTTGAGTTTAGAATACTGAGATGGGATCTGATTGAGACATATAAGATTATCAAAGGATTGGACACTCTGGCGGCAGGAACCATGTTTCCGCTGATGGGTGAGTGCCGAACCAGAGGACACAGCTTAAAAATACGCGGTAGACCATTTAGGACAGAGCTGAGGAGAAACCTCTTCACCCAGAGAGTGGTGGCTGTGTGGAATGCTCTGCCCCAGAGGGCAGTGGAGGCCCAGTCTCTGGATTCATTTAAGAAAGAGTTGGACAGAGCTCTCAAGGATAGTGGAATCAAGGGTTATGGAGATAAGGCAGGAACAGGATACTGATTAAGGATGATAAGCCATGATCATATTGAATGGTGGTGCAGGCTCGAAGGGCAGAATGGCCAACTCCTGCACCTATTGTCTATTGTCTATTGTGTATATCATTAGCAAGGACAAATTGTATTCCTGGAGCTGAGAGTTTGTCCATTACACCTACCATGACTTCTCCATCCTTCACTGGACACTCTAACCTCACTTTACATAATTGAGCACTGCTTGTCTCACCGTGAATTCCCGTTACTAGCACCTTTTCAGGCAATAGTCCTTCTGAGGTATATATCTCCTCATCTTTCAACATCAAAGATTAAGAAGATCCTGTATCTCTTAATATTGTAACCTCTTTACCTGCTGCTCCTGCCCTACACCAGCAAACTTCACCTTTGCATGCATCTGGTTTAAGAAGATGTGGCACTTTCCCCTTAACCAATCTCCGACCAGCTTGTACATTCTGGTGCAGTTTTTTAGCCTCAACTGTGCTTTCTGTTACCACTCCAACAAAATTCACTGGCTTATCCTGTTTTCCTATATCTGGCTTCCCAGTGCTTTTCCTAACCCACCGACACTGTGATTTCATGTGGCCTACTTTATTGCAGTGACAACACCTCAGTTTTTAAACTTCTCTTCCCCCTTCAAGGGTTTCCTTTTTACCCTGTGGTAAGTTATCCTTATGATCTCCACCGAGTCTACCTTTCCCTTTCCACATGAGGATTTCTCTTTTCCCCAATTTCTATCTCTCATGGATTGAAATTGACTCTGGAAGCCAAACTTTGATTTATGAACCAACTTACAGTGATCGTCCATTTGAGCTGCTAACCTTGCCGTTTTAACTCTCTATTCTTCCACATGGGTTTGCATTACTTCAGGAAGTTAACTTTTGAACTCCTCCAAAATATTGTCCCTCTAAGAGTCTCATAGGTTTGCTCTATTTTTAATGCCTTTATCCTCCTATCAAAATTACTTTGTTTGATCCTTTCAAACTCAATGTAGGTATTTACCAGGGTCCTTCCTTAGATTCCTGAAACATTGTCTATAGGCTTCTGGCACAAGCTCAAGTGCACTTAAGATGGCTTTCCTCACCTCCTCATACACCCCAGATACCTCCTCTGATAATGATACGAATACCTCACTAGCTCCACCTACAGGTTTTCTTTGGATCAACAAAAGTCACATGCTCACTGGTCTCTACATTTAGATCTCCACCTTTTCAAATGAGATGAAAAAGGCTTCCACATCCTTCTCATCGCATTTAGGCAATGCTTGAATATATTTAACCAGATCCCCATCAGGCCTTTGGTTACCAGGGGTTTGCTCATCCTCACTAAGCTTATCTATCGCCTTCATCTCCATCTGTTTAAGCTGACTTTCCTGTCTAAGTGCCAATTTCAGAAGTTCAAACTCCCTCTCTTTTTTCCTTTCCTATCTCTCCTTCTCTCTCTCTTCTCTCTCTCTCTTTCCTCTGCTTTTAATCGTAATTCAAATTGTTCCATTTCTGTTGGTCTTTCCTTGTTTTTTTTCCTCCTCTAACTCAAGCTGCTTCATTTCCAATTGAACTTTAGCCATCTCTAAAGATTCTGATGGTGTTTCCAGCAAAGGTAAATGCAAGTTATTGCTGTAATTATCTCTCCTTTTCTCACAAAGGAGACAACTCTAACTGCAGATTGTCTGTTAATTCCAGCAGCTTGGCCTTAATCACCTTTTGTAAAACCCCCAAAGTCACTTCTTCCACCCCCCAGAAAACTCCTGGTGACTACAAGAGCCTCAAGCACTGTTTAAATCAACACCCAGAACAAAAGACACTAACACCTACCACTCGCTGTCGTCAAGCCCAGCAACCCTAATCCCGACTCGGAACTATAGACCAAATCCCACAAGGAGAGCCCAATCTCTTATGGACTAGGCCAGATCCCCTCCAGACGTTTCAAGAAAGTAACTCGGACTCTAACTTTGCTCATTGTTTTAAGCAGGTGCAAGGCAAGTATTCCCGGAGGGATGCAGCTGGCCCTACCCACTTAGTTTTAAACAAAAAAATGTATTTGCACGATTCCAGAATGAAACACAAACAAACGAGAACAGAATATAGAATAACCTAACCTATCCAAAAACCCAACAGATTATCCCAACTTAATGATGCTGTTCCAATTAGTTGTGAAAATCCCCATAAACAACACTCTGGCAAAAAAGAAAAAAAAAATCAAACACAGGATCTTATGGGAAAGCTGGCAGAGAGAGTCAGTGTGGAACACCTTCTTCCATGTGGCTGTTTCTTTGACCAGCAGCCTCAGAAACGACTGACTGCTTTCTTTGAACAGCCAGACTGCTAAAACCAAACCAAACCAGAGAAAAGCTGAGCTGGGAGAGCTGGCCACTCCTCTTTCGTTGTACATTTTTTTTTATCTTTATTTAAACTTAAAAGCTTCCCAAATAGATCAACCCAGACATTTTGGCGTCTGTGTCTTTGTGACATCCTGAAAAAAAACAAGGATAACCTAACCTTGTTGAATGAGCAGCATTCAACAAATATCATCCATTTGTAAAATCACATGATGGATCCTGTTGGGTTTTTCAAAGCGCAGCTGATTGGGTCCAGTCAGCTTGTTTCAAACAGCCAAAGGGATGTTTGATACAATCCTCCAGTCTTTGGGACCTAAAGCCCATTTATCTGGCATCTCACTGGTATTAAAATTCATTTCCCACATTATTCATTTGTGCGACTGGCAGTATTTATTTTAGCTTGACAGCATCATTCTATTATCGGCTGAGACCATTCATGTTGCTACTGCATTGTAGCAATGTGAAACAGCTAGTTTCAGCTAGCAAGAGATGTTTCAACCTTTGGGATATTTTACCTTTCCAGGGTAATTTGAAAGAGACTGCACACTTTTCAGGACCAAATGCGGCATATTCTTTTGGATGTGGGGAAAGTGGATGCTGTATCATTAGTACAGTCTAACATGAACAATGCTGGGACCCCAGTGTTCTAGTGAGCTGCATGATTAGGGAAGTAGAGAAGATTTTAAACTGAATAGTTGCAGCAAGAGATCAAATCTGGGAAGATGTGGCAGGTGAAAGAATGGAGACAAGGCAAGAGAAAAAGGTATTAATATAGACAATGATAAACCGATTGTGGATAACAAATTGATGAACAGGAATAGATATGAGTACAAATCTAAGAATAATTCAATAAGGCTAGAGGTTGTAAAAATAATAAATGGAGAAAACTACAGACTCTGTATAGATAACATTTGAAACAAATCATATTAACTGTTAATACAACTAGAAATAAATAAGCACAAACATATAACCACTGCAGAATCATCGCTGCAGGATCACAGATTGGAACCTAAATATTGAGGGTACATGACATTTAGAAAGAACAGGAAGGTCATCAATGATGGAAGATTGTCTACATTAATTAATTACAGTATTAGGACAATAGAGAGGGTGACCTTAGATCAGGAAAACAGGATGCAGAAGCAGTCTGGGAAGAAATAAGAAATAATAAAGGCAAGAAGTGACTTATAGAGGGGTGTACAGGCTCCCTAGGGTAGAGCATAACAATAGGAGTTTGTCCGAAAGTTACAGTCAGAATCATCAAGGAATTTAGTTGCATATAGGCTGGAAAACTTAAATGGACAAAGGTAACCCAGATGCTCATTGAATGTTTTTGGGATAGCTTTTTAGAACAGTAGGTTATTAAGACCTATTTAGTTTCTCCAATATTTCCTGTTTGTATTTCAGATTTCAAGGATCTGTGGTATCTTGCTTTTATACAAGACCCTGTATTGCCCAATGAGATAGGATTAATCAGCATTTCATAGTGAAGACTTCCCTAGGTAACAGTGATCATAATAAGATTGAATGCTACATTTAGTTTGAATGTCAGAGGAGTAGTCC